>NW_027141990.1:777500-1004067 GCF_036365525.1 Heterodontus francisci | reverse complement strand
CAGGTCTTGCTGCATTTCTACACGGACTGCTTCAGTATGTGAGGAGTCACGAATGGTGCTGAACATTGTGCAATCATCAGCCAACATCCCCACTTCTGGTCTTGTGATTGAAGGAAGGTCATTCATGAAGCAGCTGAAGATGGTTGGGTCTCGGAAACTACCCTGAGGAACTCCTGCAGTGATGTCCTGGAGTTGAGCTGATTGACCTGCAACTACCACAACCATATTCCTTTGCGCTAGGTATGACTCCAACCAGCAGAGAGTTTTCCTGCTGATTCCCACGGACTTCATTTTTGCTCTGGCTCCTTGATGCCATACTCAGTCAAATGCTGCCTTGATGTCAAGGCAGTCACTCATACCTCACCTATTGAATTCAGCTCCTTCGTCCATGTTTGAACCAAGGCTGTAATGAGGTCAGGAGCTGTGTGACCCTGGAGGAACCCAAACTGAGCGTCACTGAGCAGGTTATTGCTAAGCAAGTGCTGTTTGATAGCATTGTCGATGACACCTTCCATCACTTTACTGATGATTGAGAATAGGCTGATGGGGCGGTAATTGGCCGGGTTGGATTTGTCCTGCTTTTTGTGTACAGGACATAGCTGGGCAATTTTTCACATTGACGGGTAGATGCCAATGTTGTAGCTGTACTTGAACAGTTTGATGGGGGAATGGAGGTTCTGGAGCACAGGTATTCAGTACTATTTCAGGAATATTGTCAGGGCCCATAGCCTTTGCAGTATCCCGTGCCTTCAATCGTTTCTTGATATCACGCTGAGTGAATCCAACCATGAGAAGCAGTACTGTATACTCCCCTCCACATCCAGTCTGAACATGACTGTTCACCACCTCTCTCTGCTTTCTGTCCCTGAGTCAGTGTCATATCAACACTATCAATGTCACATTAATCCATGTCATGACAAGTCTATGAAATATCCACACTATCACTGTCACATTAATCCATGTCATGACAAGTCTATGAAATATCCACACTATCACTGTCACATTAATCCATGTCATGACAAGTCTATGAAATATCCACACTATCACTGTCACATTAATCCATGTCATGACAAGTCTATGACATATCCACACTATCACTGTCACATTAATCCATGTCATGACAAGTCTATGAAATATCCACACTATCACTGTCACATTAATCCATGTCATGACAAGTCTATGAAATATCCACACTATCACTGTCACATTAATCCATGTCATGACAAGTCTATGAAATATCCACACTATCACTGTCACATTAATCCATGTCATGACAAGTCTATGAAATATCCACACTATCACTGTCACATTAATCCATGTCATGACAAGTCTATGAAATATCAACACTATCACTGTCACATTAATCCATGTCATGACAAGTCTATGAAATATCCACACTATCACTGTCACATTAATCCATGTCATAACAAGTCTATGAAATATCCACACTATCACTGTCACATAAATCCATGTCATGACAAGTCTATGAAATATCCACACTATCACTGTCACATTAATCCATGTCATGACAAGTCTATGAAATATCCACACTATCACTGTCTCATTAATCCATGTCATGACAAGTCTATGAAATATCCACACTATCACTGTCACATTAATCCATGTCATGACAAGTCTATGAAATATCAACACTATCACTGTCACATTAATCCATGTCATGACAAGTCTATGAAATATCAACACTATCACTGTCACATTAATCCATGTCATGACAAGTCTATGAAATATCCACACTATCACTGTCACATTAATCCATGTCATGACAAGTCTATGAAATATCCACACTATCACTGTCACATTAATCCATGTCATGACAAGTCTATGAAATATCCACACTATCACTGTCACATTAATCCATGTCATGACAAGTCTATGAAATATCCACACTATCACTGTCACATTAATCCATGTCATGACAAGTCTATGAAATATCCACACTATCACTGTCACATTAATCCATGTCATGACAAGTCTATGAAATATCCACACTATCACTGTCACATTAATCCATGTCATGACAAGTCTATGAAATATCCACACTATCACTGTCACATTAATCCATGTCATGACAAGTCTATGAAATATCCACACTATCACTGTCACATTAATCCATGTCATGACAAGTCTATGAAATATCAACACTATCACTGTCACATTAATCCATGTCATGACAAGTCTATGAAATATCCACACTATCAATGTCACATTAATCCATGTCATGACAAGTCTATGAAATATCCACACTATCACTGTCACATTAATCCATGTCATGACAAGTCTATGAAATATCCACACTATCACTGTCACATTAATCCATGTCATGACAAGTCTATGAAATATCCACACTATCAATGTCACATTAATCCATGTCATGACAAGTCTATGAAATATCCACACTATCAATGTCACATTAATCCATGTCATGACAAGTCTATGAAATATCCACACTATCACTGTCACATTAATCCATGTCATGACAAGTCTATGAAATATCAACACTATCACTGTCACATTAATCCATGTCATGACAAGTCTATGAAATATCCACACTATCACTGTCACATTAATCCATGTCATGACAAGTCTATGAAATATCCACACTATCACTGTCACATTAATCCATGTCATGACAAGTCTATGAAATATCCACACTATCACTGTCACATTAATCCATGTCATGACAAGTCTATGAAATATCCACACTATCAATGTCACATTAATCCATGTCATGACAAGTCTATGAAATATCCACACTATCAATGTCACATTAATCCATGTCATGACAAGTCTATGAAATATCAACACTATCACTGTCACATTAATCCATGTCATGACAAGTCTATGAAATATCAACACTATCACTGTCACATTAATCCATGTCATGACAAGTCTATGAAATATCAACACTATCACTGTCACATTAATCCATGTCATGACAAGTCTATGAAATATCAACACTATCACTGTCACATTAATCCATGTCATGACAAGTCTATGAAATATCAACACTATCACTGTCACATTAATCCATGTCATGACAAGTCTATGAAATATCAACACTATCACTGTCACATTAATCCATGTCATGACAAGTCTATGAAATATCCACACTATCACTGTCACATTAATCCATGTCATGACAAGTCTATGAAATATCCACACTATCACTGTCACATTAATCCATGTCATGACAAGTCTATGAAATATCCACACTATCACTGTCACATTAATCCATGTCATGACAAGTCTATGAAATATCCACACTATCACTGTCACATTAATCCATGTCATGACAAGTCTATGAAATATCCACACTATCAATGTCACATTAATCCATGTCATGACAAGTCTATGAAATATCCACACTATCAATGTCACATTAATCCATGTCATGACAAGTCTATGAAATATCCACACTATCACTGTCACATTAATCCATGTCATGACAAGTCTATGAAATATCCACACTATCACTGTCACATTAATCCATGTCATGACAAGTCTATGAAATATCCACACTATCAATGTCACATTAATCCATGTCATGACAAGTCTATGAAATATCCACACTATCAATGTCACATTAATCCATGTCATGACAAGTCTATGAAATGTCAGCTGATCACAGGCCGTTTGAATATCTATATACATAAGTGGATATACATGAGTAGGGGCGAAAGATGTTGATATGGTTCTTAATGAATACTTTGTATCTGTCTGAACAGAAGAGGGGATGATGCAGATACTGTGGTTAAGGAGGAGGAGTGTCAATTAATGGATGTGATGTACATAGGGAGAGAGGAAGTATTAATGGGATTAGCATCTTTGAAAGTTGATAAATCACCAGGGCCAGATGAAATGTATTCCAGGCTATCAAAAGAAGTGAGAGACCAAATAGCAGAGGATATGACCATCATTTTCCAATCCTCACTGGATACAGGTGTAGTGCCAGAGGATTGGTGAACTGTTAACATTGTACCTCTTTAAAAAGGGAGCAAAGGATAGACCGAATAATTGCAGGCCAATCAGTGTAACCTCAGTCGTGGGCAAATTATTGGAATCTATTCTGAGAAACAGGATAAACTGTCACTTAGAAAGGCTCAGGTCAATCAAGGACAGTCAGCATGGATTTGTTAAGGGAAGATATTGTTGACTAACTTGATTGAATTTTTCGACCAAGTCGCAAGGATGATAGATGAGGGTAGTGCGGATGATATGGTCTCCCTGGATTTTGGCAAGGCTTTTGACAAGGTCCCATGTGGCATACTAGGTAAAAAAAATACAGTCCCATGGAATCCAGGGAAATGCAGAAAGCTGGATACAAAATTGGCTCAGTAGCAGGAAACAAAGGATGATTGTTGACGGGCGTTTTACTGACTTGAGGTCTATTTCCAGTGGCATTCCACAGGGCTCAGTACTGGGTTCCCAGCTTTTAGTAGTATATATTAACGATTTGAACGTACATGTAGGGGGCATGATCAAGATGTGTGCAGATGGTACACAGATTGGCTGTGCGGTAGCTGGCGAGGAGGATAACTGGGCTGCAGGAAAATATTGATGGCAGAAAATATTGATGGGGCGGCACAGTGGTGCAGTGGTTAGCACTGCAGCCTCACAGCTCCAGGGACCCGGGGTCGATTCTGGGTGCTGCCTGTGTGGAGTTTGAAAGTTCTCCCTGTGTCTGCGTGGGTTTTCTCCGGGTGCTCCGGTTTCCTCCCACAAGCCAAAAGACTTGCTGGTTGGTAGGTAAATTGGCCGTTATAAATTGTCACTAGTATAGGTAGGTGGTAGGGAAATATAGGGAAAGGTGGGGATGTTTGGTAGGAATATGGGATTAGTTTAGGATTAGTATAAATGGGTGGTTGATGGTCGGCACATACTCGGTGGGCCGAAGGGCCTGTTTCAGTGCTATATCTCTAATCTAAAAAAAAAGTGTCACATGGTATTCAGCCTGGTTAAGTATGAGACTATGTAATTGAGGAGGTCAAACAAGGCAAAGGGATAGACAATCAATCGGAAAATATTGAGAAGTGTAGAGGAAGTGAGGGACCTTGGAGTCAATGTCCACTGATGTCCTGAATGTAGCAGGTCAGGTCGATAAGGTGGTTAAGAAGGCATATGGAATCCTTTCCTTTATTAGCTGAGGGATAGAATACAAGAGCAGTGAGGTTATGCTGGAACTGTATAAATCATTGGTTGGGCCACAACCTGAGTACTCTGCAGTTCTGGTCACCTAATTACACAAAGGATGGAATTGCACTAGAGAGGGTACAGAGGAGATTTGCAAGGATGTTTGCCAGGACTGGAAAAATGCAGCTATGAAGAAAGATTAGATAGGCTGGGGTTGTTCTACTTGGAACAGAGAAGGCTGAAGGGAGATCTGATTGAATGGAACATAATTTTGTGGGGCCTGGATAGAGTGGAGGTGAAGAGTCTATTCACCTTAGCAGAGAGATCAGTGACTGGGGGGCAGTGACTTAAAGTGCTTGGTAGAAGGATTAGCGGGGAGTTGAGGAGAAACTTGTTCACCCAAAAATACAAAATGGGCTCAGTGGCAAGAAACAAAGGGTAATTGTTATAATAAAAGCAAAATACTGCGGATGCTGGAAATGTGAAGTAAAACACGAAATGCTGGAAATACTCGGCAGGTCTGGCAACATCTGTGGAGGGAGAAGCAGAGTTAACGTTTCAGTTCAATGATGAAGGGTCACTGACCTGTGACGTTAACTCTGCTTCTCTCTCCACAGATGCTGCCAGACCTGCTGAGTATTTCCAGCATGTCTTGTTTTTATTAAAAGGTAGTTGTTGACGGATATTTTACTGACCTGAGGACTGTTTACAGTGGCGTTCCACAGGGTTCAGTACTGCATCCCCTGTTTATAGTGAGGGTCTAGAACTTACTGCCTGAAAGGATAGTTGAAGCAGAATCCCTCCACTCAATGAAAAGGAAACTGGATGTTCACCTCAACTGTCATTATCTGCAGGGCTGTGGATCAAATGCTGGAAGATGGGATTAGAATAGGTGGATCATTTTTCGGCCGGTGCAGACACAATGGGCCAAGTGGCCTCTTTCTGTATCTTAAACTTTCTATGATTATATTAATGAAACAATCACAGTTACGTCCTCAACGAACTTGATGAAGATTTTCAGGAATTATATTTTATTAAACTTTCCGTGCTGCTTGTCATTTATTATCCCGTGTTTTACAAGCAAGATATATTTTTGTGTTGGGTTATGACCTCTAGAAGTTTCCAACCACCAACATTAGACTGATAGTTACAGGGTTTGCCCAACCTCTCCATTTTAAACAGGGTGTAACATTGACAATCCTCCAGACCTCTGGCGTCACTCTCATATCCAAGGAGGACTGAAAGATTCTGTCCAGTGCTTCTGTCATTTCCACTTTTCCTTCCCTCAGTAACCCTCACAAAACCCATGCAGACTGGATAAATGTTCTACTTTATTGTGGTACAAAAAGTGTTGAATTGAAAGGGGTTAACTGAACCTGTTTGTTCAGTGACTGTAATTAATGTCAGTCACCGTGGACACTAATGATGTCAGTGGAGGGTTTCCCTCTTCTATGAATACAGGACTCCTTTCAATGTGTTTTCCGATAGTATTAGCGGGACCATCAGCTCCGGCACTAAAAGGGATCCATGGGCTGCAGAGAGCGGGAGAGGAGAGATCAGAATCTGAACAATAGATGGGAATATTACAACAATGGACAGTAGTTTATCCTATTGGTTTGACCGTCTTACTGCGGATTATTATTGGATTACATTAGAACGCCGGATCTATTATGCTCTGAAGATGATTCAATTTATTTACTATCCCATCCTCGCTACTATTGGTGTCCCTGGTAAGTCTCTGTATCCAACTATTAGATTCATAAACCATATTTCACTGAGTTAGTGTTCTTGTCATTTAACTCGTGAGAAGACTGAAACCATTATCTTCCGTTTCTGTCACAACTCCATTCCCTGTCTATGATCTGCATCCCCCACGCTGGCCATTCTCTGAGGCTGAACCAGGAGGTTTACAACCTCTGGTATCTATTTAATGCTGAGCTGAGTTCATCCCCATATTCTCTCCATCCCCAGCCCGGCCAATTGTTATGGCCATGTGAGAAGGGGTCAGAGTGGCTCTTCTTTATTTGACTGCAACACTGTTTGTCCTATATCAACAGTGAATATGCTTAACGTCTCAGTGAGTGTTCTACATCTTACCTTTGGTATGATGGTGAAGAAACCGATTGGACAAGTTCTCTTGAGTTTAAACATGAAAGAGGTGAGTTTATTAAACTTAACAAGAGAAATCCGATCTGAATAAAATCATAAAAAAACGGAACACACAGTTACGTGCACACTCATACGAGAATCACACACACTCAAATATATTAAAGAGTGAGAAGTAAATTTGTGGTTAGATTTGAGTCCAGAATAAATTTCAAAAAACTCATTCTGTGATGTTGGGCGATTCCGTGGTCTTCCAGCTGAAGTTATATTCTTGAAGTCTTTTGCTTGTCGAAGTGCAGTATGTGGCTGGTCCACATTGCTCAGGATTTTCTTTGAGGCTTTCTTCCAATGGTTACTCTGTCTGCAGTAATCTGTAGGCTTGAGGGGTCCGCAGTCACATGTGGTTTTCAAACTTGTGATGTTAGGTGGAGAGAGAGATGGAGAGAGAGAGAGAGAGAGGGGTCACAGCCCTTCTGCTTCTGCACAGTTTGAATCATTGGCTTGTCTGTCTTTGTCCAGGGGAAACTGCCAGCTGTCACAGAGATGGACAGAAGGTCTCATGACTGCCTCAGTGTATTCTCTGGACCCTTCCAATGAGATTCAAGGTTAGAAACTTCTATCTCCCCAGGGCTCAGGATACCAGTATTTATACTTGGAGGAGTTTGCTCTTTCAAAGTCAATGTGTCAGGGTAGTCTTGCATGCCGTGTTAATGAATGTAATTTTAGGTCATTCAATCACTAGAGCAAGCCAGGCTCATCAGACATGTGTCTCCTGTTGTAGGCCTTAGAATGTGAAAATGTGTTTCAGATGCCAATTACGGTGGCCATCTTGGCTGCCAGTTTTTTCAAGGTTAACTGTCGGATTTTTTTCTATTTAAAGGTTAGTGTAAGTTTCCAATTGATGAATTAAAATTCCTCATTTGGCATGTTGTGTTATCTTAACACCGGCGCAGCACATGGAAAGAAATGTGATAACGGGAACATTTCATTTCAGAACTGTGGGAAGAAAAAGAAAGAAATACACATGCATTCTCAATAATCACTTCTCAAATTCACACATTAATCTTAGAATTATTGCAGCTGACATTGTCTGTTACAGCTGTACTGATTTAACTTTTTTGGCGTTTTGTCTGGGATGGTTATGTGTCGGGTTCGACGCTGGACAATGCATCAACCATTGCATTGTTTACCTTTTCTCTCCTCTAATGAAGTTTTAACTACTCAGGTTCCTGCACCTTAACAATCTTTCTCCCTGAACCGACAGTGTGTAACAAATTGTTTTTTTAGACCCTGTGAGGTGTCTGAGATCTCCTCTGGGCCTTTGTTCTTGCTGAGTTCGCCTTTGAAATTGTTGTATTTGATTAGCTTTGGGTTTGGGACCTGATCATTGTGTTGTTCAGTGGGTAGATCCACACTGACCTTACTTTTAGCTTTCTGGTGAGGTACCCAAGTGCTGTTTACTTTAGGGTACGTTCCCTTCACTTTTCCCTTTACTATGGGAAGAATCATTTTTTTATCTACCCTATGTCCTCTGGGACATTACCGCTCGCAGGTCTTTGTCCAGCTTTCGCTGCACTCTGCAGCGGCACTTCGACTAGGTGAGGCATCTCCCTCACCATTGACATGCCTTTTTGGGACCTTTCCTTGTCCTTGCACGTTTCTGTAAATGCTGTTAGCAGCCTTTTTAGGCTGCCTCTTTGACCTGCATTTAAGGAGGAGAGCGTAGTGTCTGATGGATCTCACATTTCAGGGTTGGCTATTCGGAGAGTAGGGGGTTCCAGTTGGAATCCTCCTGGCCCTCCTCTAACCTGTCCTCACCGGCCTTTCCAATCCTTCCCTCCTGACTGCCTGACAGATCTGTACTTGGCAGTTCCCTCCACAGCCTTTGCTTTTTGCCTTTGGTCTGGAGTGTCAATTAAATAATGTACCTGACTATTCTTTTTGCCACTCGAAATGGACCACTGAACCGGGATTTCAGGGGTTCACCCTGCAGTGGGAATAGTAACAATAAATTGTCTCTGTCCTGAAATGTTTTAGCCTTGGCATTTCTGTCTCCTTACCTTTTCATAGCTGCCTGGGAGGTCTTTAGGTGCTCCCACAGCATAGAAATGCAGTTTAACATGGAATACTCATCCCTGTGTCCCAAAAACCTCTTTTTGATTAGTTTAAGGGAACCTCTCACCTCGTGTCAATAAACTAATTCAAAGAGACTAAAGCCAGTGGAATCATTGGATAAGTCCCTGGAAACCAACAGGAGAAATCCCAGCCCTTTGTCCCAGTCATGGGGTTGCTCATAGCAGAATGGCCTGATCATTGTCTTTAGGGTCTGATCGTACCGCTCCAAAGCCCCTTGTGACTATGGATGGTAGGCTGAGGACTTTATTTATTTACTTATTTTATTTATTTAGAGATACAGCACTGAAACAGGCCCTTCGGCCGACTGAGTCTGTGCCGACCATCAACAACCCATTTATACTAATCCTACATGAATCACATATTCCTACCACATCCCCACCATCCCTCAACTCCCCTCCCACCAACCTATACTAGGGGCAATTTATAATGGCCAATTTACCTATCAGCCTGCAAGTCTTTGGCTGTGGGAGGAAACCGGATCACCTGGTGAAAACCTACGCGGTCACAGGGAGAACTTGCAAACTCTGCACAAGCAGTACACATAATCGAACCCGGGTCGCTGGAGCTGTGAGGCTGCGGTGCTACAGATTACCTAATAAAAAAAATGGACATAAAATGTGTGTCCTGATCCGACTGGATGGCAGCCCATATCGGGTAAAGAATTGGGTTAGCCCCTTCACCACAGCCTTGGCAGGTATAGTTCTTCAGGCGAATGGCCTCTGGGAATCGGGTCACAACATCCATAATGGTGAGAAGATACTGGTATCCCGTTTTGTTTTCAGCAGGTGAGCCCACAATCCACCATCACTCTGCTGAAGGGGTCCCCAAAAGCTGGTATGTGAATTAGGGTGTAGGCTTTATTGCAGGTTGGGGCTTCCCCACAACTTAGCACATGTGACTAGTTTTACAAAACGCCACCACATCTTTGTGAAGTTGTGGACAGTCAAAATAGTGTCTTCTGCAGGCTTTGATTTTTCATACACCGAAATGTCCATCCATTGGAAGGTCGTGGGTCATTCTTAATATTTCTTTAAGGGACCTCAGTGGCACCACTATCTGGTGAACCACTGTCCACTCTTCATCCTCTGCTCTGTGAGGAGGTCGCCACTTCCTCATCAGCACCTCATTATTTAAATGGTAACACTCTGCAACTCCCTCTGCTTCAGTTTTGGTTTGGACAGTCTGTGCTATTTTTTAACACTGGGTCGGGTTGTTGAGCCTCAAATAAGGAAGAACTGTTTAATACATTCTTTGTCTCCTCTTACTTCCCAAAGAAGGTTTCAGGCAACCAGAATGTAGGGTAATCCGTCTGCAGTGTCAGTTCAGGGGATTGTTTGGCCATGGACCGAGTCACCACACAATCAGGGAGAATGTCCGGGACCTTCTCCTGTAACTATTCTGTCTCCCGGACCTCTTTTGGTCTCTCTAGAACTACTGGGGAAACTGCCACCTTTTTCCCTGTCAGATTATTACCCAGGAGCAGTTCGACCCATCACCCAGTAAACTAGGTACAATCCCCATGGTAAAGGGTCATGAAACTGGGTCACACTCCAAGTGCACCAGATATAAGGGTATGGACATATACTGTCTTCCGATACCATTCACTAACGCTCTAGCATTCACTGCACTTTCTTTTTCCCAGCAGAAGGGATTGGGTGGCCCCTGTATCCTTGAGTATGACTATTGTTTTACTTGCCTCACTCAAGGGGTATGGGGTCACTTTTCCTTAGGATACAAATTCCTGGTACCTCTCAGGGATTTTGTTTATTTTTCCCACACTCTCTGTGGTGGGGTTACTGGGTCTGACTGCCGCAGTTGGAGGCACAGCCTGATCTGTTGTGCTTTCCATCAGGTCCCATTATCCTGCACTGATCTGGTGGTCCCTGATTAATGCTACAGGTTTTCCCATAACTTGCAGCATTCAGCTCGATGGTGATCTGCCTTATTCCAATGGAAACGCACAGGTCTTCGGCCATTACTCCTCCTCTCAGTGCCGTCCTATTTGGCCTGAGGATGGTCCCCTGGGTGTCCAGCTTTTCCTCCTTGCCCAAGGCTGATCGGGCTCCTATAACCTTCCCACCTTTTATTCTCGGGTCTTTGTGGTGACTGGGGAAGGGTTTCCCTTTGGGGTTAAGGGTTTGTGTGCAAGGGAAAATGCATCAGCCAGAATTGCAACCTGCCTGGCTCTTTGAACCTTTCGTTCCTCTTTGTGGGTTTTAATGGTAGGGAGAGCGAGTTTTTGAACTCCTTGAGATGGATCACCACTCTAAGGTTCCAATATGTGGGCTGTAGTTTGAGTGTTTGTATCCACTGGTCAAAAGTAAACACAAAAGCTGACTTTAAATCTTCCACAGCGACCTAAAAATGAAACGTTTGGCGAATACAAATGTGGGTCCAATACAGGCAGAGTCAGGGGAATTTATAATGGTGGACAGAGAAATGGCAGTGAAGCTAAATGATTACTTTGTGTCTGTCCTCATTGAGGAAGATACAAGGAAGTTTCCAGGATTAGAGATCCAAGGGATTAGCGTGAATGAGGACATGAAGGAAATTAATATTAGTAAGAATGTTGCATTGGAGACATTAATGTGGCTGAAGTTTGATGAGGCCCCAGGATCTGATATTCTGCATTCCAGGGTGTGGGAAGAGATAGCTATGGAGATGGTGGCTGCATTGATGACTATCTTCAAAAATTCTATAGATTCTGGAGCGGTTCCTGCAGATTGGAAGGTAGCAAATGTCACCCCACTATTTAAGCAGGGAGGGAGAGTAAAAACAGGGAATTAGAGACCTGCTTTCGTGCATCCGTCGTTGGGAAAATGCTGGGACTCTATTGTAAAGGATGTGATAAATGAACAGTTGGATAATAATCTGTTTGGGCATCGTAAACATGGATTTATGAATGAGAAATCATGTTTGACGAACCTGTTGGAGATTTTATTGAGGATGTTACTAACAGAATTGATAAAGGGGAGTCAGTGGACGTGTTATACTTGAATTTTCAGAAGGCTTTTGATAAAGTACCCCACAGGAGGTTGGTTAGCAACATTAAAGCACATGGGATAGGAGGTAATATACTGGCATGGATTAAAGATTGGTTAACAGGCAGAAAACAGTGAGTAGGAAGAAACGGGTCGTTCTCACTTTGGCAGGCTGTGATTAGTTGTGTACCGCAAGGATCAGTACTTGGGCCCCAGCTGTTAACAATATATGTCAATGATTTGGATGTGGGGACCAAATGTAATATTTCCAAGTTCGCACATGACACAAAACTAGGTGGGAATGCATGTTGTGAGGAAGATGCAAAGCGTCTTCAAGGGGATTTGGACAGACATTGTGACTGGGCAAGAACATGGCAGATGGAATATAATATGGATAGATATGACGTTATCCATTTTGGTAGGAGGAACAGAAGTGCAGAGTATTTCTTAAATAGTAAGAGATTAGAAAGTGTAGATGTACAGAGGGACCCGTGTGTCAGTAAGTCACTGAAAACTAACATGCAGTGCAGCAAGCAATTCGGAATGCTAATGGTCTGTTAGCCTTTATCACAAGATGATTTGAGTACAGGAGTAGTGAAGTCTTGCTTCATGTGTATAGAACCTTGCTTAGACCACACCTGGAATATTGTGTGCAGTTTGGGTCCCCTTACCTTAGGAAGGATATTATTGCCATAGAGGGAGTGCAATGAAGGTTCACCAGACTTGTTCCCGGGATAGCGAGACTGTTCTATGAAGAGAGAAACTGGGCTTGTATTCTCTAGAGTTTCAAAGAATGTGTCGGGATCTCATTGAAACCCATGAAATAATTAAAGAGATAAACAGCGTAAATGCGTGTACGATATTTCCCCTGGTTGCGGAGTCTAGAACTAATGGATACAATTTCAAAATAAGGGGGAAGCCACTTAGGACAGAGATGAGGAGAAATTTCTTGACTCAGAGGTTTCTGAATCTTTGGAATTCTGCATCCCAGACGGATGTGGAATCTCAGTCGGTGAGTATGTTTAAACTATAGATTGACAGATTTCTAACTGCAAATGACAAAAAGGGGATTATGGAGATAATGTGTGAAAAAGGCATTGAAGTGGATGATCAGCCATGGTCATATTGAATGGTGGAGCAGCCTCGATGGGCTGAATGGCCTACTCCTGCTCCTATGTCCCTGTGTTCAGAAGCTGCTTAACTCTTTCAAACTCGAGATCACTTTAGTCAGGCTGCTTTCGGAGGGTTTGGAATGCTTGACGGTACACTTCCGGTACTATCTCATGTACGCCCAGTATTGCATTTTTAGTCATCTCATAATCTGATGAACTTTCATCTGGCAACAGTGAATAAACCTCATGGGATTTTCCTGTTACTTTGTTTTGTCAGAACAGTGTCCAGCTCTCCGCCGGACATTTCAGTTGCTTTACAAGCTTTTCAAAAGTGATGGAAAATTCTGCCACATCCTCCTCATTGAACTTTGAAATGAACTGGGTGAAAGGGAGGAAGGTAGAAAGTAGGAAACATCTATCATTGGGAAATTGTTAGAAACCATTATTAAGGAAGTAATAACAGGATATTTAGAAAGTCAAAACACAATCCATCAGAGTCAGCATGGTTTTATGAAGGGTAAATCCTATTTGACGAATTTGCTCGAGTTCATCGAAGCTGTGACAAGAAAAGTTGAAAATGGGGATCCTGTAGATGTAGTATATCTGGACTTCCAGAAGACATTTGATAAAGTGCCGCACAAAAGGTTAATACACAAGGTACGATTACATGGGGTTAGGGGCAATTTATTAACTTTGATAGAGGATTGGCGAACCAACAGAAAACAGAGAGTCGGGATAAATGGGTCTTTTTCTGGTTGGCAATATGTAACTAGTGGGGTACCACAGGGTTTGGTCCTTGTCCCCAGCTATTTACAATATATATTTATGACTTGGATGCAGGGATAGAAAGTACTACAGCCAAATTTGCAGATGACACTAAAATAGCTGGGATAGTAAGTTGCAATAATTAAATAAGAAATTTACAAATTGATATGGATAGGTTAGGTGAATGATCCAAAATTTGGCAGATGGAGTTTAACGTGAATAAGTGTAAGGTTATCCATTTTGGTCGGAAGAATAGAAAGGCAAATTATTTCCTAACTGGAGAGAAACTTCAGAGTGCTTCGGTGCAGAAGGATCTGGGTGTCCTCGTGCATGAATCGCAGAAAGCTTGTTTGGAGGTACAGCAGGTGAAAAGGAAGGCGAATGGAACTTTGGTATTTCTTGCTAAAGGAATAGAATATAAAAGTAGGAAAGTGTTGCTGCAACTGTACAAGGCATTCATGAGACCGCACCTGGAGTATTGTGTATAGTTTTAGTCTCCTGATTTGAGGATAGATGTAGTTGCATTGGAGGCAGATCAGAGGAGGGTCACTAGATTGATTCCAGGGATGAGGGGTTTGTATTATGGAGAGAGATTGAGCTCTTTATGCCTTTACTCTCTAGAGTTTAGAAGAACGAGAGTCGATCGAATTGAGGTAGAGAAGATGATTAAGGGGATTGACAAAGTAGACATAGAGAAGGCGTTCCCTCTTGTGTGGCAATCTAGAATGAGAGGTCATTGTTTTAGGATAAGGGGTGGTGGATTTCAAACAGAGATGAAGAGAAATTTCTTCTCTGAAAGGGTCGTGTGTCTGTGGGATTCACTACCCGGAGTGCAATAGATGCTGGGACACTGAGTAAATTT
Source organism: Heterodontus francisci (assembly GCF_036365525.1). Classification (NCBI taxonomy): domain Eukaryota; kingdom Metazoa; phylum Chordata; class Chondrichthyes; order Heterodontiformes; family Heterodontidae; genus Heterodontus; species Heterodontus francisci. The sequence continues at coordinate 988,954 of NW_027141990.1, read as the reverse complement.
AAGGAGGAGATAGACAGATTTTTAATTAGTAATGGGTTGAAGAGTTATGGAGAACGGGCAGGAAAGTGGAGTTGAGGCCGAGATGAGATCAGCCATGATCATATTGAATGGCGAAGCAGGCTCGAGGGGCTGAATTGCCTACTCCTGCTCCTACTTCTAATGTTATTATGTTCTTATCTGGATCTTTCCATCAAGAGAGGGTAACGTATCCATTATCTCTCTCCATGTTGTCCATTGATGTATCTGCTGTGTGACGGAGGCCATCTATGTCGGGTGAGGTGAATTGCACTGTCTGCTCCATCAGCAGGGAGAAGCAGGTGAGAGATCCCGTGGCATTGTCATGACAGCTGGATTCCTGATGGTCTAGGTGTCTTTGCGGGATCCCCATGGCAACGGGGAGAGGTACAGGAACTGTTAGAACTCTCACTCCATCAATGTACAGTTGGTGCAAAAACAAGAAATGCTGGATTCACTCAGCAGGTCTGGCAGCATCTGTGGAAAGAGAAGCAGAGTTAACGTTTCGGGTCAGTGACCCTTCTTCGGAACTGACAAATATTAGAAAAGTCACAGATTATAAACAAGTTGGGCAAGAGATAACAAAGGAGAAGGTGCAGATTGGACCAGGCAACATAGCTGACCAAAAGGTCACGGAGAAAAGGCAAACAATATGTTGTGTTGAAAGACAAAGCATTCGTACAGATTAGGTGTGAATACACTGAATATTGAACAGCAGCAAGTGCAAACCTGAAGAAAAACAATCTGAAAAAAACAGTGGGTAAGAAAACTGAACAAACTAAGATGAAATGAAATAAATGCAAAAAAAGATTGTAAAAAATGTAAAAAGGAATGTAAAAAAAATGAAGAAAAAATAACGAAAAGTGAAAGTAAAATGGGGGGCTGTCATGCTCTGAAATTATTGAACTCAATGTTCAGTCCGGCAGGCTGTAGTGTGCCTAATCGGTAGATGAGATGCTGTTCCTCGAGCTTGCGTTGATGTTCACTGGAACACTGCAGCAATCCCAGGACAGAGAAATGAGCATGAGAGCAGGGGGGAGTGTTGAAATGGCAAGCAACTGGAAGCTCAGGGTCCTGCTTGCGGACTGAGCGGAGATGTTCCGCAAAGCGGTCACCCAGTTTGCGCTTGGTCTCCCCAATGTAGAGGAGACCACACTGTGAGCAGCGAATACAGTATACTACATTGAAAGAAGTACAAGTAAATCGCTGCTTCACCTGAAAGGAGTGCTTGGGGCCTGGGATAGTGAGGAGAGAGGAGGTAAATGGGCAGGTACATAGAACATAGAACATTACAGCGCAGTACAGGCCCTTCAGCCCTCGATGTTGCGCCGACCTGTGAAACCATCTGACCTACACTATTCCATTTTCATCCATATGTCTATCCAATGACCACTTAAATGCCCTTAAAGTTGGCGAGTCTACTACTGTTGCAGGCAGGGCGTTCCACGCCCCTACTACTCTCTGTGTAAAGAAGCTACCTCTGACATCTGTCCTATATCTATCACCCCTCAACCTAAAGCTATGACCCCTCGTGTTTACCATCACCATCCGAGGAAAAAGGCTCTCACTATCCACTCTGTCCAGCCCTCTGATTATCTTATATGTCTCTATTAAGTCACCTCTCCTCCCCCTTCTCTCTAACGAAAACAACCTCAAGTCTCTTAGCCTTTCCTCTTCAGACCTTCCCTCCATACCAGGCAACATCCTAGTAAATCTCCTCATCACCTTTTCCAAAGCTTCCACATCCTTCCAATAATGCGGTGACCAGAACTGCACGCAATACTCCAGGTGCGGCTGCACCAGAGTTCTGTACAGCTGCAGCATGACCTCGTGGCTCCTAAACTCGATCCCTCTACTAATAAAAGCTAACACACCATATGCCTTCTTAACAGCTCTATTAACCTGGGTGGCAACTTTCAGGGATTTATGTACCTGGACACCAAGATCTCTCTGTTCATCTACACTACCAAGAATCTTCCCAATAGCCCAGTATTCTGCAATCCTGTTATCCTTCCAAAGTGAATCACCTCACACTTCTCCTCATTAAACTCCATTTGCCATCTCTCAGCCCAGCTCTGCAGCCTATCTATGTCCCTTTGTAACCTACAACATCCTTCGGAACTAACCACAACTCCACCGACCTTCGTGTCATCCGCAAATTTACCAACCCACCCTTCTGCACCCTCATCCAGGTCATTTATAAAAATGACAAACAGCAGTGGCCCCAAAACAGATCCTTGCGGTACACCACTAGTAACTAAACTCCAGGATGAACATTTACCATCAACCACCAGCCTCTGTCTTCTTTCAGCTAGCCAATTTCTGATCCAAAGCACTAATTCACCTTCAATCCCATACTTCTGTATTTTCTGCAATAGCCTACTGTGGGGAACTTTATCAAACGCCTTACTGAAATACATATACACCACATCCACTGCTTTACCCTCATCCACCTGTTTGGTCACCTTGTCAAAAAGCTCAATAAGGTTTGTGAGGCACGACCTACGCATCACAAAACCGTGCTGACTATCTCTAATGTACTTATTCTTTTCAAGATGATTATAAATCCTATCTCTTATAACCTTTTCCAACATTTTACCCACAACCAAAGTAAGGCTCACAGGTCTGTAATTACCAGGGCTGTCTCTACTCCCCTTCTTGAACAAGGGGACAACATTTACTATCCTCCAGTCTTCCGGCACTATTCCTGTCGACAATGACGACATAAAAATCAAGGACAAAGGCTCTGCAATCTCCTCCCTGGCTTCCCAGAGAATCCTAGGATAAATCCCATCGGGCCCAGGGGACTTATCTATTTTCACACTTTCCAAAATTGCTAACACCTGCTCCTTGTGAACCTCAATCCCATCTATCCTAGTAGTCTGTATCTCAGTATTCTCCTCGACAACATTTTCTTTCTCCACTGTAAATACTGACGAAAAATATTCATTTAACACTTCCCCTATCTCCTCCGATTCCACAGACAACTTCCCACTACGATCCTTGATTGGCCCAAAACTATCTCTATTCATTCTTTTATTCCTGATGCACCTATAGAAAGCCTTAGGGTTTTCTTTGATCCTATCCGCCAATGACTTCTCGTGTCCTCTCCTTGCTCTTCTTATCTCTCCCTTTAGATCCTTCCTGGCTAGCTTGTAACTCTCAAGCGCCCTAACTGAGCCTTCACGTCTCATCCTAACATAAGCCTTCTTCTTCCTCTTGAAAAGCTCTTCAACTTCTTTAGTAAACCACGGCTCCCTCGCTCGACAACTTCCTCCCTGACTCACAGGTACATACTTATCAAGGACACGCAGTAGCTGCTCCTTGAATAAGCTCCACATTTCTATTGTGCCCATCCCCTGCAGTTTCCTTCCCCATCCTACGCATCCTAAATCTTGCCTAATCACATCATAATTTCCTTTCCCCCAGCTATAATTCTTGCCCTGCGGGATATACCTGTCCCTGCCCATCGCTAAGGTAAATCTAACCGAATTGTGATCACTATCACCAAAGTGCTCACCAACTTCTAAATCTAACACCTGGCCGGGTTCAATACCCAGTACCAAATCCAATGTGGCATCGCCCCTGGTTGGCCTGTCTACATACTGTGTCAGAAAACCCTCCTGCACACAATGGACAAAAACAGACCCATCTAAAGTACCCGAACTGTAGTATTTCCAGTCAATATTTGGAAAGTTAAAGTCCCCCATAACCACTACCCTGTTACTCTCGCTCCTGTCAAGAATCATCTTTGCTATCCTTTCCTCTACATCTCTGGAACTATTTGGAGGTCTATAGAAAACTCCCAACAGGGTGACCTCTCCTCTCCTGTTTCTAACCTCGGCCCAGACTACCTCAGTAGACGAGTCCTCAAACGTCCTTTCTGCCGCTGTAATACTTTCCTTGAATAACAATGCCACCCCCCCCCCCCTCTTTTACCCTCTTCTCTGTTCTTACTGAAACATCTAAATCCCGGAACCTGCAACATCCATTCCTGCCCCTGCTCTACCCATGTCTCCGAAATGGCGACTCCATTGAGATCCCAGGTACCAACCCATGCTGCAAGCTCACCCACCTTATTCCGGATGCTCCTGGCGTTGAAGTAGACACATTTTAAACCAAGCTCTTGCTTGCCAGTGCCCTCTTGTGTCCTTATAACCTTATCTCTGCCCTCACTACTCTCAACATCCTGCACACTGGAACTACAATTTAGGTTCCCATCCCCCTGCTGAATTAGTTTAAACCCCCCCCCCCCCCCCCCCGAAGAGCACTAACAAATCTCCCTCCCAGGATATTGGTACCCCTCTGGTTCAGGTGAAGACCATCCTGTTTGTAGAGGTCCCACCGACCCCAGAAAGAGCCCCAATTATCCAGGAAACCAAAACCCTCCCTCCTACACCATCCCTGCAGCCACATGTTCAACTCCTCTCTCTCCCTATTCCTCACTTCGCTAGCACGTCGCACGGGCAACAACCCAGAGATAACAACTCTGTTTGTTCTCGCTCTAAGCTTCCACCCTAGCTCCCTGAATTTCTGCCTTAAATCCCCATCTGTCTTCATACCTATGTCGTTGGTGCCTGTGTACCACGACTTGGGGCTGCTCCCCCTCGCCCTTGAGGATCCCAAAAATACGATCCGAGACATCACGTACCCTGGCACCTGGGAGGCAACACACCAACCGTGAGTCTCTCTCGTTCCCACAAAACCTCCTATCTGTTCCCCTAACTATGGAGTCCCCAATGACTAATGCTCTGCTCATCTTCCCCCTTCCCTTCTGAGCAACAGGGACAGACTCTGCGCCAGAGACCTGTATCCCATTGCCTACCCCTGATAAGTCGTCTCCTCCAACAGTATCCAAAACGGTATACCTGTTGTTGAGGGAAACGGCCACAGGGGATCCCTGCACTGCCTGCTGGTTCCCTCTCCTTCCCCTGACGGTAACCCATCTACCTTCTTCTTTCACCTGAGGTGTGACGGCCTCCCGATAATTCCTCTCAATAATCCCCTCCGCCTCCAGCTCCAGCTCCAGTTCCCTAACGCGGTCCTCGAGGAGCTGGAGCTGGGTGCACTTCCCGCAGATGCAGTCAGCAGGGACACTCTTGGCGACCCTTACTTCACACATTCTGCAGGAGGAACATTCAACTTCCTTAACCTACATTCCCTCTATTCTAAATTCCCAAGTTTTTAACCAATCACACGATAAAACAAGAAGAGTAATAGAAAAAGCCTTACCTTACCTACACACAACCGAGTCCTTTTTTTTGGTCAGAGGAGGAGGGCGGGTGGGAGACACTACAAGAGTAGTGTCTCGGGTTCAGAAACAGCCCAAATATATAGGTTTCTACTTACCCAGCAGTCCCTGCTCCACCGAAACTCCCGATGAAATTGACTTCCCAGCTGTTCACTCCTCGCTCGCAATGCCTGTGCTCCTGGAAAAGCCAGCAGTCCCTGCTCCACCGAAACTCCCGATGAAATTGACTTCCCAGCTGTTCACTCCTCGCTCGCAATGCCTGTGCTCCTGGAAAAGCTGCACACCGAAAGCTACACCTCCTGCGATTGCAGGGGAAGGTGCCCTGGGACGGGGACGAGGTGGTGGGGGTAATGGAGGAGTGGACCAGGGTGTCACGGAGGGAACGATCCCTTCGGAATGCTGACAGGGGAAGGGAGGGGAAGATGCGACTGGTAGTGGCATCATGCTGTAGGTGGCGGAAATGGCGGAGGATGATCCTTTGGATATGGAGGCTGGTGGGATGAAAAGTGAGGACAAGGGGAACCCTGTCACAGTTCTGGGAGGGAGGGGAAGGGGTGAGGGTAGAGGTGCGGGGAATGGGTCGGACACGGTTGAGGGCCCTGTCAACCACAGTGGGGGGAAATCCTCGGTTGAGGAAAAAGGAGGTCATATCAGAAGCACCGTCATGGAAGGTAGCATCATCAGAGCAGATGCGTCGGAGACGGAGAAACTGGGAGAATGGAATGGAGTCCTTACAGGAGGTAGGGTGTGAAGAAGTGTAGTCGAGGTAGCTGTGGGAGTCAGTGGGCTTATAATGGATATTGGTAGACAACCTATCCCCAGAGATGGAGACAGAGAAGTCGAGGAAGGGAAGGGAAGTGTCAGAGATGGACCATGTAAAGGTGAGCGAAGGGTGGAAATTGGAAGCAAAGTTGATAAAGTTTTCTAGTTCGGGGCGGGAGCAGGAAACGGCACCGATACAGTCATCAATGTAGCGGAAAAAGAGTTGGGGGAGGGGGCCTGAGTAGGACTGGAACAAAGAATGCTCGACATATCCCACAAAAAGACAGGCATAACGAGGACCCATGCGGGTACCCATAGCGACACCTTTTACTTGAAGGAATTGCATGGAGTTGAAGGAGAAGTTGTTCAATGTGAGAACAAGTTCAGCCAGGTGGAGGAGGGTGTTGGAGCGAGAAAACTTTATCAACTTTGCTTCCAATTTCCACCCTTCTCTCACCTTTACATGGTCCATCTCTGACACTTCCCTACCCTTCCTCGACTTAGTTAGGAAAGCTTAATATAATGTTATCACTTATTGTGAGTGGAATTGAATACAAAGGTCGGGAGGGCAGTGGCGAGACATTATCTGGAATTCTGTGTTCAGTACTGGTCTCCTTATTTAAGGAAACATGTAAATGCGTTGCAAGCAGTTCAGAGAAGGTTTATTAGAATAATATGGGCGGAATGTCTTATGAGGAAAGGCTGGACAGGATAGTCTTATATCAGCTGGAGTTTAGAAGAGTAAGGGGCGACTTGATTGAAACATTTAAGATTCAGGGCGTGGGATAGAGCACGTGAGGGCGACAGAAAGAGGGAGGGAGAGATAGAGAAAGAGAGAAAGGGACAGCTGAGCTCATCGGTTGCTGAAAACCTCATCCATGCCTTTGTTACCTAGAGATTTGACTATTCTAACACACTGCTGGCTTGTTTCCCACATTCTACTCTCTGTAACCTTGTGGTCATCCAAAACTCTGCTGCCATCTTCTAATTTATACCAAATTCTGTTCACCCAACATCCCAGTGCTCACTGACCTGCATTGGCTCTTGGTCCAGTAACACCACAATTTTAATATTCCAACCATGAGATCAAGTCCCTCCATGTACTCGTCCTTCTGATTATCCCAATCCCCTGTCCATTTCCAATATTCCTGAAACTTGTTCATCCCCCAAGTCGTGGTCCACATAGGCACCAACGACATAGGTAGGAAGAGAGATGGGGATTTAAGGCAGAAATTCAGGGAGCTAGGGTGGAAGCTTAGAGTGAGAACAACCAGAGTTGTTATCTCTGGGTTGTTGCCCGTGCCACGTGCTAGCGAAGAGAGGAATAGGGAGAGAGAGGAGTTGAACACGTGGCTGCAGGGATGGTGTAGGAGGGAGGGTTTTGGTTTCCTGGATAATTGGGGCTCTTTCTGGGGTAGGTGGGACCTCTACAAACAGGATGGTCTTCACCTGAACCAGAGGGGTACCAATATCCTGGGGGGCAGATTTGTTAGTGCTCTTCGGGGGGGGTTTAAACTAAATCAGCAGGGGAATGGGAACCTAAATTGTAGTTCCAGTGTACAGGCTGTTGAGAGTAGTGAGGTAGGGGATAAGGTTACAGAGGGCACTGGCAAGAGGGCACTGGCAAGCAAGAACTTGGTTTAAAGTGTGTCTACTTCAACGCCAGGAGCATCCGGAATAAGGTGGGTGAGCTTGCAGCATGGGTTGGTACCTGGGATCCTGATGTTGTGGCCATTTCAGAGACATGGGTGGAGCAGGGGCACGAATGGATGTTGCAGGTTCCGGGATTTCGATGTTTCAGTAAGAACAGAGAAGAGGGTAAAAGAGGGGGGTGGGGAGTGTGGCATTGTTAATCAAGGAAAGTATTACAGCGACAGAAAGGACGTTTGAGGACTCGTCTACTGAGGTAGTATGGGCCGAGGTCAGAAACAGGAGAGGAGAGGTCACCCTGTTGGGAGTTTTCTTCAGACCTCCGAATACTTCCAGAGATGTAGAGGAAAGGATAGCGAAGATGATTCTTGACAGGAGCGAGAGTAACAGGGTAGTGGTTATGGGGGACTTTAACTTTCCAAATATTGACTGGAAATACAATAGTTCGAGTACTTTAGATGGGTCAGTTTTTATCCAGTGTGTGCAGGAGGGTTTTCTGACACAGTATGTAGACAGGCCAATCAGGGGCGATGCCACATTGGATTTGTTTATGTTTAGTTTATGTTTCGAGATACAGCACTGAAACAGGCCCTTCGGCCCAGCGAGTCTGTGCCGACCATCAACCACCCATTTATACTAATCCCATATTCCTATCACATCCCCACCTGTCCCTATATATTTCCCTACCACCTACCTATACTAGGGGCAATTTATAATGGCCAATTAACCTATAAGTCTTTGGCATGTGGGAGGAAACCGGAGCACCCGGAGGAAACCCACGCAGACACAGGGAGAACTTGCAAACTCCGCACAGGCAGTACCCAAAATCGAACCCGGGTCCCTGGAGCTGTGAGGCTGCGGTGCTAATCACTGTGCCACTGTGCCGCCCAATTGGTACTGGGTAATGAACCCGGCCAGGTGTTCGATTTAGATGTAGGTGAGCACTTTGGCGATAGTGATCACAATTCGGTTAGGTTTACCTTAGCGATGGGCAGGGACAGGTATATGCCGCAGGGCAAGAATTATAGCTGGGGGAAAGGAAATTATGACGCGATTAGGCAAGATTTAGGATGCGTAGGATGGGGAAGGAAACTGCAGGGGTTGGGCACAAACAAAATGTGGAGCTTATTCAAGGAGCAGCTAATGCCTGTCCTTGATAAGTATGTACCTGTCAGGCAGGGAGGAAGTTGTCGAGCGAGGGAGCCGTGGTTTACTCAAGAAGTTGAAGCGCTTGTCAAGAGGAAGAGGGAGGCTTATGTTAGGATGAGACGTGAAGGCTCAGTTTGGGCGCTTGAGAGTTACAAGCTAGCCAGGAAGGATCTAAAGGGAGGGCTAAGAAGAGCAAGGAGAGGACACGAGAATCATTGGCGTTAGGATCAAAGAAAACCCTAAGGCTTTCTATAGGTATATCAGGAATAAAAGAATGATAAGAGTTAGAACAGGGCCAATCAAGGATAGTAGTGGGAAGTTGTGTGCGGAATCAGAGGAGATAGGGGAAGTGTTAAATGAATATTTTTCGTCAGCATTTACAGTAGAGAAAGAAAATGTTGCCGAGGCGATTACTGAGATACAGCCTACTCGGCTAGATGGGATTGAGATTCACAAGGAGGAGGTGTTAGCTATTTTGGAAAGAGTGAAAATAGATAAGTCCTCTGGGCCAGATGGGATTTATCCTAGGATTCTCTGGGAAGCCAGGGAGGAGATTGCAGAGCCGTTGTTGTTGATCTTTATGTCGTCATTGTCGACAGGAGTAGTGCCGGAAGACTGGAGGATAGCAAATGTTGTCCCCTTGTTCAAGAAGGGGAGTAGAGACAGCCCTGGTAATTATAGACATGTGAGCCTTACTTCGGTTGTGGGTAAAATGTTGGAAAAGGTTATAAGAGATAGGATTTATAATCATCTTGAAAAGAATAAGTTCCTTTGCGATAGTCAGCACGGTTTTGTGAAAGGTAGGTCGTGCCTCACGAACCTTATTGAGTTTTTTGACAAGGTGACCAAACAGGTGGATGAGGGTAAAGCCGTGGATGTGGTGTATATGGATTTCAATAAGGCGTTTGATAAGGTTCCCCACGGTAGGCGATTGCAGAAAATACGGAAGTATGGGGTTGAAGGTGATTTAGAGCTTTGGATCAGAAATTGGCTAGCTGAAAGAAGACAGATGGTGGTGGCTGATGGCAAATGTTCATCCTGGAGTTTAGTTACTAGTGGTGTACCGCAAGGTTCTGTTTTGGGGCCACTGCTGTTTGTCATTTTTATAAATGACCTGGATGAGGGTGTAGAAGGGTGGGTTACTAAATTTGCGGATGACACTAAGGTCGGTGGAGTTGTGGATAGTGTCGAAGGGTGTTGTAGGGTACAGAGGGACATAGATAGGCTGCTGAGCTGGGCTGAGAGATGGCAAATGGAGTTTAATGCGGAGAAGTGTGAGGTGATTCACTTTGGAAGGTGTAACAGCAATGCAGAGTACTGGGCTAATGGGAAGATTCTTGGTAGTGTATATGAGCAGAGAGATCTTGGTGTCCAGGTACATAAATCCCTGAAAGTTGCTACCCAGGTTAATAGGGCTGTTAAGAAGGCATATGGTGTGTTAGCTTTTATTAGTAGGGGGATCGAGTTTCGGAGCCACGAGGTCATGATGCAGCTGTACAAAACTCTGGTGAGGCCGTACCTTGAGTATTGTTTGCAGTTCTGGTCACCGCATTATAGGAAGGATGTGGAAGCTTTAGAAAGGGTGCAGAGGAGATTTACTAGGATGTTGCCTGGTACGGAGGGAAGGTCTTACGAGGAAAGGCTGAGGGACTTGGGGTTGTTTTCGTTAGAGAGAAGGAGGAGGAGAGGTGACTTAATAGAGACATACAAGATAATCAGAGGGTTAGATAGGGTGGATAGTGAGAGTCTTTTTCCTCGGATGATGATGGCAAACACGAGGGGACATAGCTTTAAGTTGAGGGGTGAAAGATATAGGACAGATGTCAGAGGTAGTTTCTTTACGCAGAGTGTAGTAGGGGTGTGGAACGCCCTGCCTGCAACAGTAGTAGACTCGCCAACTTTAAGGGCATTTAAGTGGTCATTGGATAGACATATGGATGAAAATGGAATAGTGTAGGTCAGATGGTCGGCGCAACATCGAGGGCCGAAGGGCCTGTACTGCGCTGTAATGTTCTAATTCTGATTCTAATTCTAATCTTAAAGTCTTTTGCGAATTCCCTTTTTAAAGGTGGGTTTCTTTCCCTCTGTCTCTATCCCTGACCACACATTTCATCTCTTCATCTTCCACCCTGCAAAATCATATTATATGGAAGGCAGGAACTCTGTTACCACTCCTACACCACTGTAAGATCTGATCTCGGGTCACAGATTAACAGAAAGGAAGTCGAAGGGTCACAAGCAAATTATTGCAGGGAAACCATTGGAAAAAATTCGGAGGGACAGGAGTAATCTCCACGTGGAGAGGCAGGGATTAATCAGGAATAGTCAGCATGGCTTTGTCAAGGGGAGTTCGTGTATAACTAAATTGATTGATTATTTTCGAGGCGGTGACTCGGGGTGGAAAGGAGGGTAAAGCAGTAGTCTATATGGACTTCAGTAAGGCTTTTGATGGGGTCCCGCATGGGAGATTTGTTAAGAAGGTAAGAGCCCATGGGATCCAGGGCAACTTGGCAAATTGGATCCAAAATTGGCTTAGTGGCAGGAGGCAGAGGGTGATGGTCAAGGGTTATTTTTGCAAGTGGAAGCCTGTGACCCGTGGTGTACTGCAGGGATCGGTGCTGGGACTCTTGCTGTTTGTAGTGTACATTAATGATTTGGACGTGAATATAGGAGGTATGATCAGTAAGTTCACAGCTGACACGAAAATTGGTGGTGTTGTAAATCGTGAGGAGGAAAGCCTTAGATTACAGGATGATATAGATGGGCTGGTAAAATGGGCAGAGGAGTGGCAAATGGAATGTAATCCTGAGAAGTGTGAGGTGATGCATTTTGGGAGGGCGAACAAGGCAAGGAAATATACAATGGATGGTAGGACCCCAGGAAGTACTGAAGGTCAGAGGGACCTAGGTGTACTTGTCCATTGATCACTGAAGGCAGCAGCACAGGTAGACAATGAGGACAGGAAGACGTATGGGACACTTGCCTTTATTAGCCGAGGCATAGAATATAAGAGCAGGGAGGTTATGATGGAGCATAAAACTCCAGTTAGGCCACAACTGGAGGACTGTGTATAGTTCTGGTTGCCGCACTATCAAAAGGATGTGATTGCAATGGAGAGGGTACAGAATAGATTCACCAGGATGTTGCCTGGGCTGGAGCATTTCAGCTATGAAGAGCGACAGAAAAGGCTAGGGTTGTTTTCCTTAGAGCAGAAAAGGATGGGGGGTATCATGATTGAGCTATACAAAATAACGAGGGGCATTGATAGGTTAGATATGAAGAATCTTTTTTTCCCTGAGCGGACGGGTCAATAACCAGGGGGAATCGATTTGAGGTAAGGGGCAGGAGGTTTAGAAGGGATTTGAGGAAAATAATTTTCACCCAGAGGGTGGTTGGAATCTGGAACACACTGCCTTAAGAGATGGTCCGGGCAGGAACCCTCACAACATTTCAGAAGTATTTAGATGAGCACTTGAATCGCCATGGCAAACAAGGCTACAGGCCAAGTGCTGGGAATTGGGATTAGAATAGTTCGGTGCTTGATGGCCGGCACAGACACAGTGGGCTGAAGGTCCTGTTTCGGTGCTGTATATCTCTATAATTCTATGACTCTTTGAGGAGTAACAGTTCAAATAGAGCATAACATCAGAAGAGACATAGTGGACATAGGACCTGTGGCAGGTGAGAATGGCTTTCAGTTATGGATCAGATGTTAGAAGCTATTATTAAAGACGTTAGAAAGACGTTAAAGCACGTCGAAAAAATCAAGGTGATCAGGGAGAGTCAACATGGTTTTGTGAAAGGGAAATCATGTTTAACCAATATGCTGGAGTTCTTTGAAGAAGTAACATGTACTGTGGATAAAGGGGAACTGGTGGATCTACAGTACTTAGATTTACAGACCACATCAAACGTCATTGTGTAAAATAAAAGCTCATAGTGTAGGGGGTAATATAATTGGCATGGATAGAGGATTGGCTAGCTAACAGGAAACAGAGTAGTCATAAATGGGTTATTTTCTGGTTGGCAAGCTGCAACGAGTGGTGTGCCACCGCGATCAGTGCTGGGGCCTCAACTTTTTACAATTGATATAAATGATTTTGATGAATGGACCCAAGGTATGCTTGCGAAATTTGCTAATGACTCCAAGATAGGTAAGAAGGTAAGTTCTCAAGAGGACATAAGGAGGTTACAAAGGGATATAGATAGGTTAAATGAGTGGTCTCATTTAAAAGAACTGGCAAATGGAGTATAATGTGAGAAAAGGTCAAACTGTCCATTTTGGCTGGAGGACCTGACTGTTACCTCGAGACTTAACTATTCCAACACACTCCTGGCTGCTCTCCCACATTCTATTCTCTGCAACCTTGTGGTCATCCAAAACTCTGCTGTCACCTTCTAATTTACACTAAATTCTGTTCACCCAACATTAGGGATTAGGGAACCATGGATGACAGGTGAAATTGTGAGACTAGCTAAGAGGAAAAAGGAAACATACATAAGGTGTAGGCGGCTGATGAAAGACGAAGCTTTGAAAGAATATCGGGAATGTAGGACCAATCTGAAACGAGGAATTAAGAGGGCTAAAAGGGGTCATGAAATATATTTAGCAAACAGGGTTAAGGAAAATCCCAAAGCCTTTTATTCATATATAAGGAGAAAGAGGGTAACTAGAGAAAGGATTAGCCCACTAAAGGACAAAGGAGGAATGTTATGCTTGGACTCAGCGAAAATGGGTGAGATTCCAAACGAGTACTTTGCATCGGTATTCACCGAGGAGAGGGACATGACGGATGTTGAGGTTAGGAACAGATGTTTGATTACTCTCGGTCAAGTCGGCAGAAGGAGGGAGGAAGTGTTGGGTATTCTAAAGGGCATTAAGGTGGACAAGTCCCCAGGTCCGGATGGGATCTATCCCAGGTTACTGAGGGAAGCGAGAGAGGAAATAGCTGGGGCCTTAACAGATATCTTTGCAGCATCCTTAAACACGGGTGAGGTCCCGGAGGACTGGAGAATTGCTAATGTTGTCCCCTTGTTTAAGAAGGATAGCAGGGATAATCCAGGTAATTATAGACCGGTGAGCCTGACGTCAGTGGTAGGGAAGCTGCTGGAGAAGATACTGAGGGATAGGATCTATTCCCATTTGGAAGAAAATGGGCTTATCAGTGATAGGCAACATGGTTTTGTGCAGGGAAGATCATGTCTTACCAACTTAATAGAATTCTTTGAGGAAGTGACAAAGTTGATTGATGAGGGAAGGGCTGTCGATGTCATATACATGGACTTCAGTAAGGCGTTTGATAAGGTTCCCCATGGCAGGCTGATGGAGAAAGTGAAGGCGCATGGGGTCCAAGGTGTACTGGCTAGATGGATAAAGAACTGGCTGGGCAACAGGAGACAGAGAGTAGCAGTGGAAGGGAGTTTCTCAAAATGGAGACGTGTGACCAGTGGTGTTCCACAGGGATCCGTGCTGGGACCACTGTTGTTTGTGATATACATTAATGATTTGGAGGAAAGTATAGGTGGACTGATTAGCAAGTTTGCAGACGACACTAAGATTGGTGGAGTAGCAGATAGTGAAGGGGACTGTCAGAGAATACAGCAGAATATAGATAGATTGGAGAGTTGGGCAGAGAAATGGCAGATGGAGTTCAATCAGGGAAAATGCGAGGTGATGAATTTTGGAAGATCCAATTCAAGAGTGAACTATACAGTAAATGGAAAAGTCCTGGGGAAAATTGATGGCCAGAGAGATTTGGGTGTTCAGATCCACTGTTCCCTGAAGGTGGCAACGCAGGTAAATAGAGTGGTCAAGAAGGCATACGGCATGCTTTCCTTCATCGGACGGGGTATTGAGTACAAGAGTTGGCATGTCATGTTACAGTTGTATAGGACTTTGGTTCAGCCACATTTGGAATACTGCGTGCAGTTCTGGTCGCCACATTACCAAAAGGATGTGGATGCTTTGGAGAGGGTGCAGAGGAGGTTGACCAGGATGTTGCCTGGTATGGAGGGCAATAGCTATGAAGAGAGATTGAGTAGATTAGGATTATTTTCATTAGAAACACGGAGGTTGAGGGGGGACCTGATTTAGGTGTACAAAATCATGAGAGGTATAGACAGGGTGGATAGCAAGAAGCTTTTTCCCAGAGTGGGGAATTCAATTACTAGAGGACACGAGTTCAAAGTGAAAGGGGAAAAGTTTAGGGGGGATATGCGTGGAAAGTTCTTTATGCAGAGGGTGGTGGGTGCCTGGAATGCGTTGCCAGCGGAGGTGGTGGATGCGGGCACGATGGCGTATTTTAAGATGTATCTAGACAGAATGGGCAGGAAGAAAAGAGATACAGACCCTGGCTCTTTCACTATATCCTTGCATTTGTTCTCCTTCAGATATTTATCCAATTCCCTTTTGGGATCTACTATTGAATCTGTATCCATCAGCCTATCAGACAGTGCATTCCAAATCCAAACCACTCAGAAACAAAAATACTCATGTCTGCTTCTTTTACCAATCGCCTTAAATCTGTGTCTCTGGTTAGTGACCCCTTGGACATTGGAAACAGATTCTCTTTATTTAATTTATCTAAATCCTTCCTAATGTTAAACACCTCAATGAAATCTCCTCTGAAAGTTCTCTGCTCTAAGCAGAACAACCCCAGCTACATAACTGTAATGCCTCATGCCCTGACAAATTCTAGTAAAACAGTTCTGTACCTTCTCCGAAGGCTTCATGTCCTCCCTGAAGTGTGGTTCCCAGTATTCGACACAAGACTCCAGGTGCAGCTGAACTAGTATTTTATATATGTTTCACATAATGTCCTTGCTTTTGTTCTTTTTGCCTCTATTTATAAACCCTAGGATCCCATATATTTATTAACTGTCAAGTTAACCTTTCCTGCCACCTTCAAAGATTTGTGTACAAATCCCAGGTGTCTCTGTTATTTCACCATCTTTATAGTTATACCATTTAACTTGTATTGTCTCTCTTCATTCATCCTTTCAAAATGTATTACTTCACACATCTGCAATGCCAATTAAATATTGAGAAGATTGAAGCCATTGTTTTCTGTCTCTGCTCCAAACATTTCCTAGTTACACACTCCATCCCTCTCCTTTGTAAATGTTTGAGACGAAGCCAAACTGCTCACAGACTTAGTTACATAGTTAACCCTGAGATGTCTTGAGATGAGCTTCCTACCAAATAATCACACCATCACTAAATCGGCCTATCTCAAACCCCCGTGGAGTTGCATTGCTGGTTAAAGAGTAAATGAACGCAATAGTAAGGCAGGATATTAGATCTGACGATGTCGAATATGTATGGGTAGAGCTGAGAAACACTAAGGGGCAGAAAACGATAGTGGGGGTTGTATATAGACCCCCAGACTGTAGTGCTGAATTTGGGAATGGCATTGGACAGGAAATTAGAGACGCGTGCGATAAAGGAACATCTGTAATAATGGGTTTCTTGAATCTGCATATAGATTGGGCAAATCAAATTGGTCGCAATACATTGTGGAGGAATTCCTGGAGAATATACGGGATGGTTTTCAGGACCAATTCTTTGAGGAACCAACTGGAGAACAGGCTATCCTAGACTGGCTATTGTATAGTGAGAGAGGAATAATTGACAATCTAGTTGTGTGAGATCCCTCGGGGATGAGCGACCATAATATGATAGAATTCTTCATCATGATGAAGAGTGTCCTAGTTGATTCTGAGACTAGGGTCGTGAATCTTAATAAAGTAAGCTACGAAGGTATGAGGCATGAGTCGTTGATGATACATTGGGAAACGTTACTTAAAGAGATAACAGTGGAAAGGCAATGGCAAAGATTCAAAGAGTGCATGGATGAACTGCAACAATTGTTTATCCCTGTCTGGCGCAAAAGTAAAATAGAAAAGGTAGCCAAATCATGGCTTGCAAGGAAAATTAGAGATAGCGTTAGATCCAAGGAAGAGGCATATAAATTTGCCAGGAAAAAAACAACAGACCTGAGGATTGGGAGCAGTTTAAAATTCAGCAAAGGAGGACCAAGGGATTGATTGAGAAGGGGAACATGGAGTACAAGAGTAAGCTTTCGGGGAACATAAAAACTGACTGTAAACGAATCTATAGGTATGTGAAGCGGAAAAGATTGGCGAAGACAAATGCAGGTCCGTTACAGTCAGAAACAGGGGAATGTATTCTGGGAAACAAAGAAATGGCTGACCAACTAAATGCATACTTTAGTTCTGTCTTCACAAAGGAGGACGCCAATATCATACCAGAAATGTTGGTGAATACAGGGTTTAGTGAGAGAGAAGAACTGAATGAAATCAGTATTAGTAGAGAAATGGTGTTGGGGAAGTTGATGGTATTGAAGGCCGATAAATCCCCAGGGCCCAGTAATCTACATTCCAGAGTACTTAGGAAGTGGCCCGAGAAATACTGGATGCATTGGTGGTCATCTTCCAAGATTCTATGGACTCTGGAACAGTTCATACAGATTGGAAGGCAGCTAATGTAACCCCACTATTAAAAAAGGAAGGGAGAGAGAGCAGGAAATTGTAGACCAGTCAGCCTGATATCGGTCGTGGGGAAAATCCTGGAGTCCATTATCAAAGATTTTGTAGCAGAGCGCTTGGAGAACAGTGGTAGAATCGGATAGAGTCAGCATGGATTTATGAAAGGGAAATCATGCTTGATAAATCTACTAGCATTCTTCGAGGACGTCACTAGTAGAGTTGATGAGGGGGAGCCAGTGGGTGTGGCTTATTTGCACTTTCGGAAGGCTCTCGACAAAGTTCCACGTAAGGGTTTAGCGTGTAAAATTAAAGCACATGGGATTGGGGGCAGTGTATTGCGATAGATAGAAAATTGGTTGGGAGACAGGAAACAAAGCATTGGATCATACGGATCTTTTTCTGAATGGCAGGCAGTGAATAGTGGGGTACCGCAGGGATCGGAGCGAGGACCCTAGCTATTCACAATATATATTAATGATTTAGATGAGGAAACTAAATGTAATATCTCCAGATTTGCAGCTGATACAAAATTGGGTGTGAGGGTCAGTTGTGAGTAGAATGCAGAGAGGCTTCCGGGTGATTTGGACAAGTTGAGTGAGTGGGCAAATGCATGGCAGATGCAGTATAATGTGGATAAATGTGAAGTTATCCACTTTACTAGCAAAAACAGGAAGGCAGATTATTATCTGAACGGCTATAAACTGAGAGAGGGGAATATGCAGCGAGACCTGGGTGTTCTCGTACACCAGTCACTGAAGGTAAGCATGCAGGTGCAACAGGCAGTCGAAAAAGGCGAATGTTATGTTGGCCTTTATAGAGACAGGATTCGAGTACAGGAGCAGGGATGTTTTGCTGCAATTATACAGGGCCTTGGTGAGGCCGCACTTGGAATATTGTGTGCAGTTTTGGTCTCCTTATCTGAGGAAGGATGCTCTTGCTATAGAGGGAGTGCAGTAGAGTTTTACCAGGCTGATTCCTGGGGTGGTCGGACTGTCGTATGAGGAGAGATTGAGTCGGTTCGGACTATATTCACTGGAATTCTGAAGAGTGAGGAGGGATCTCATCGAAATCTATAAAATTCTAACGGGACTTGACAGGGTATATGCAGGAAGGATGTTCCCGATGGTGGGGGACTCCCGAACCAGGTGTCATAGTCTAAGTATATGGGGTAAAACTTTCAGGACTGAGATGAAGAGACTTTTCTCCACCCAGAGGGTGGTGAGCCTGTGGAAATCTGTCATCACGCCCATATCCAAGGGGGACTGGAAGATTCTGGCCAGTGCCTCTGTTATTTCCACCATTGCTTCCCTCAGCAACCCTCATACATCCCATCCAGACTGGGTAAATGTTCAACTTATTGTGGTACTAAAGTGTTGGACTGAAAAGGGTTAACTGAATCTGTTTGTTCTGTGACTGTAATTAATGTCAGTCTCCATGGACCCTAATAGTGTCACTGGACGTTTTCCATCTTCTATTAATAAGGGGCTTCTTTCAATGTGTTATTCCATAGTGTCAGTGGGAACATCAGCCCCGGCACTAACAGAGATCAGCTGCTCCAAAGAGATCGAGAGAGGATAGATCAGAATCTGAGAACAATAGATTGGAATGTTACAACAATGGATCAGAATCTGAGAACAATAGATTGGAATGTTACAACAATGGATCAGAATCTGAGAACAATAGATTGGAATGTTACAACAATGGACAGGAGTTTATCCTCGGAACTTTACTCTCTTTCTACATATTATGATCGGTTCTCATTAAACACTCGTATCTATCTCGCACTGAAGATTATTCAATATATTTATTACCCCAGCCTGGCTATTATTGGTGTCCCTGGTAAGTCTCTCTATCTAGCTATTAATCCTTTAAACCATGTTTAACTGCATTACTGCTCCTGTAATTTACTCTGCCCTTCTTGCTGCCATTGTATGCCTGGTGAATATCTCCAGATATTAGCTCAACAAACCATTGTGAACTGTATTACAGTTCTTGTCATTTACTCTCTCATCTTTGCTGCTATTGCTGTCTCTATTTCAGGCCAGGAGATCTGTAAACCCGGTTTCACTGAAATACTGTTCTGTTATGTAAATTTTGGGAAGACGGAAACCAGTGTCATTGGTCTCCATCACAAACTCCATCACCAATCTGTGAAGCACATATTCCACCCTGCCCAATATCTGAGGCTCAGCCAGACAGTCTACAACTTCTTTGTTATATTTCAACCTGAGCTGAGTTCATCTCCATATTCTTTCCATCACCAACCCTGCCTAATATCACCTCTATGATATCACCCAACTCCACCTCTTCCTCAGCCCATCTACTGCATAAACCGTCATCCGCATCACTGTTAAATACACAGTTGACAATTCCAATTCCATCTAGTTCACCATCACAGTTCTAAGTCTCCATGAACCACAGCCCATCCAGAACTCTGCTGCCTGTATTCGAACTCACACCAAATCCCGATCACCCATCACCCCTGTGCTCACTGATCTCCATTGGCTCCCGGTATGGCAGCACCTTAATTTTAATATTCTCATTCTTGTGTTTGAATCTCTCCATGGCCTCACCCTTCCATTTATTCACTTTCTCCTCTCCAATTCATATATTCCTGCAAATCTTTCGACTTCAATCTTTTTTCAGTTATCCTTGTAAAGTGAATTTCTTTCCCTCTGTATCTGTCCCGATCCACGATTTTAGACTCTGCAGCAAGACTGCTGCTGACGGTGCAGAATTGGGATCCAAAAAGAGATGTGAATCGCACAGCCGGCCACTTCCAGTGCGGTCTGCACAATATTGCATGCTGGGTGGGGCTCCAGCCCAGTCACATCATCTATGTGCTGTCAGCGTGGTCTTCACAGCCGGCCACCACTACTATGCCCTGCACAGTGTCCCAAGCTGCGCAGGGCTCGAGCTCAATTGTACCTTGTATGTGTTGTTACTTTGAGGGTGGATTTGAAAGTGATGTCAATGTACCATACCAGCAGCTTTGATGTACTTCTTTAAACTTTTTCTGTGCATGTCCACTGACCGCCTGTGTTCGTCACTCACCGCTGAACATACATTCAGTCGCAAAAGGAAACCCCTCCGGTGTTATTTAAAATGACCAGGCATCTATCTTACAGGCTTTTGACTTACTTCTGCTATTGTAAAGTTAGTGGAGGTGTTGTGGATGTTTTTCTGGAGGTTGTGTTGTGAGCTGCTGCAGACATTCAGGGACATTTGTGAACTATACAGTAAATGGAAAAGTCCTGGGGAAAATTGATGTGCAGAGAGATTTGGGTGTTCAGGTCCATTGTTCCCTGAAGGAGGCAACGCAGGTCAATAGAGTGGTCGAGAAGGCATTCGGCATGCTTTCCTTCATCGGACGGGGTATTGAGTACAAGAGTTGGCAGATCATGTTACAGTTGTATAGGACTTTGGTTCGGCCACATTTGGAATACTGCGTGCAGTTCTGGTCGCCACATTACCAGAAGGATGTAGATGCTTTGGAGAGGGTGCAGAGGAGGTTCACCAGGATGTTGCCTGGTATGGAGGGCGCTAGATATGAAGAGAGGTTGAGTAGATTAGGATTATTTTCATTAGAAAGACGGAGGTTGAGGGGGGACCTGATTAGATTAGAGATACAGCACTGAAACAGGTGTACAAAATCATGAGAGGTATCGACAGCTTGGATAGCAAGAAGCTTTTTCCCAGAGTGGGGGATTCAATTACTGGGGGTCACGAGTTCAAAGTGCGAGGGGAAATGTTTGGAGGGGATATGCGTGGAAAGTTCTTTACGCAGAGGATGGTGGGTGCCTGGAACGCGTTGCCAGCGGAGGTGGTATACGCGGGCGCGATAGCGTCTTTTAAGATGTATCTAGACAGATACATGAATGGGCAGGAAGCAAAGAGATACAGAGCATTAGAAAATAGGCGACATGTTTAGATAGAGGATCTGGATCGGCGCAGGCTTGGAGGGCCGAAGGGCTTGTTTTTGTGCTGTAATTTTCTGTGTTCTTTGTTCTTTGAGTACAGAGGATTTGGTGACCCAACTCTGGACGACGTATGGGGACTGTAGTTACGGTGTCTCTGGGTCTGTAACATGAGCAACAAATGGAGCAGATGCTGCCGAGAGGGGAAGCTCTGTAAAGAGAGAGGAGGAGAGGGCTCTTCCCTACCCACCCCGGGTGCTCCAAGCGCACTTTTCCTACCTACACCTAACCCAGGAGCAATGTGTGAGGTGAATCTGATTCAATAAGGAGGTGGTCACAGAGCTGTGTCACCTCTTGTAACACAACCGGGCGCCTCACACCAGGGTGAGGACGGAGCTGTCAGTGGTTGTTAAGGTCACAGTTTCATTGAACTTCTATGTATCTGGATATTTACAGGCAGGAGCAGGTGACATATCCAACATAGAGTGGTGGAAATTGATGGAGTCATTTACAACACAGAAAGAGGCCATTCAGCCCCTCACTGCCGGCTTTCTGTGCAACAATCCAGTCAGCCCCACTCTCCCACTCCCCCGCTCAATCCCCGTATCCCTGCAAGTTCATTTCCTTCAGGTTTCCATCCAGTTTCCTTTTGAAATCTTTGATTGTCTCGGCTTCCACCATCCTCATGGGCAGTGAGTTCCAACTCATTACCATCAACTGTGTAAAAAAGTTCCTCCTCATATTCCCCTGCATCAAACCTTCCATCTGTCCCCCCTGGTCTTCGTTGCATCAGTTAATGGGAACAGTGTTTCCTTGTCTATCTTATCTAAGTCTATCATAATCATGTACACCTCTATCAAATCTCTCTCAATCTCCTTTACTCCAGGGAGAACAACTCCATCTTCTCCAAACTCACTTTGTACCTAAACTCCCATCCCTGGTATCATTCTGGTAAATCTCCTCTGCACCCTCTCAAGGACTTTCACATCCTTCCTGCAGTCTGGTGACCAGAACAGGGCACAGTTCTCTTGTTGGAGTCTAACCAAAGCTTTGTAAACTTTCAGAAAAACCGCCCTGTTTTTGTATATTTGCCTCTAATGATGAAGCCCAAGATCTGATATGTTTTGCTAAACACTCTGCTAATATGTCCTGCCACCTTCAAAGATCAATGCATATGGAGCCCCTGGTCCTTCTGTTCCTGCAAAATCTTTAGAACTGTGTCATTAAGTCTATGTTCTCTTCCTATTCTTTCTGACAAAATACATTGCCTCACACTCCTCTTTATTAAATTCTACCTGCCACTTCTATGTCTATTCTGCTCACCTATCTATATCATGTTGTAGGTGGTTTGTATCATCTTCACTGTTCCCCACTCCTCCAAGGTTGCAATCATCAGAAAAAATATAAATTCTACTCCGTATTCCAAGATCCGTGTCATTTTTAAGCGGTAAAAAAAAACAACTGTGGTCCCAGCACTGACCATTGTGTAACATCAATGTCGACCATCCTCCAGTCTGAAAAATAACCATTTAACACATTTCTCTTTTTGCTGTCCTTTGGACAGTTTTTGATCCAATTGGATGATATTCCATGAGCTTCAATTTTGTTAACCAAGCTTGTGTGTGGTTCTTAATCAAATACTTTCATAAAATCCAGGTAGACAACATCCACCACATCCCCTTCATCAACCTTCTCTGATCATCGAAATAAATTCAATTAGCCCATCAAGCATAATCTGCCTTCTAGAAATCCGTGCTGACACTCCTTAATTAACTCAAACCTCTCCATGTGTGTGTTGTCCTTTTCCCCTGATCATTGTTTCTAAAACCTTACTCACCACTGATGTTACACGAACTGACCAGTAGTTACGAGGCCTGTGTGTTGTCCATTGATAATTCTGGGAGGTGAGGGTGACCATCTATGTCATCATTTTCTCCCTCAGCAGGGAGAAGCAGGATGAGAGATCTAGTGGGTTTGTCAGGATAGCAGGTTTCCTGATGGTGTAGTAGGCTCTGCGGGGTCTCCATGTCAATGGTTTGAGGTACAGGAACTGAAAGAACTCTCACTCCATTAATGTACAGTTGGTGTGTGAGCATGCCCAGTAAATCATGTTGGTGAATGTCCACTATCCTATCAGCAGCCACCATACCTTCATTCTGAAGCAGTCAACCAGTCCCAACACTGCGGGTCTCCATGCAGAACCAGAATGCGACTCCTCGGAGACAAAGGAAACCCCCCTCTAGACACAACTCATGTTTCTACAACCCCAAACCATCTCCCACCACCAACCAAGCGCACACAATTAACATGTGTAAAATGTGAGCAATGGAGTCACCAGGAACATGGTGGAACAGACCATCGGTGTGATGAAGCTTTACTCCCGATGTCTGAACCGCTCGGGGGGGAGTCCTCCAGTACACACTGGAGCAGGTGCCCAAGTTCATGGTGTTCTGCTGCACCCTTCATTTCATCACCATCACGAGGACACCGGCATTGGCAGCAGGAATCCGGAGGCCACCTCAGGAGAATGAGGAGGAGGCAAGGAGGATATTTTCTGGATGCCTTCCACCAGGACAGGCTGTCGGAGAGTCCCTGCTAAGATTCAGTTTCCTATAGGGCAACTTCCCTTTCCCACAATGAATCCACCATTCTCCACCATTACACCCATCTGAGACGCCCCATCACAGTGTTATTACAGCACAGAAGGAACTATTCACTCCGACGTGTCTGCGTCGCCTTTCCGAATGAGCAATTCACCTAATCCCATTCCCTGCCTTCTTCGCATAATCCTGCACATTCCTCCTTCTAATACACCAAATTATTCAGCTTGAGCATGTTTATAGATGTGGTCACCCAACTTCTGGATTAGTCCCAGTGCCATGCACAGCTGAGTATATAAATAGAAAACTAAAACAGATGAATGCGTGGCTGAGAAGATGGTGCAGGAGGGAGGGCTACAGATTCCTGGATATTGGGACCGGCTCTGAAGGAGATGGGACCTGTACAGGCCGGACTGGTTGCACCGGATTGTAGCCGGGACTGAGTTACCTGCAGAACGTTTTGCTCGTGCTGTCGGGGAGGGTATAAACTAGTTTGGCAGGGGGGTGGGGACCTGAGGGTAGACTCAGTTGGGACAAAACCTGAAATGAAAATAGAAGGCAGAAAATAATGGATGAGTCTAGAAAACAGAGGAAAAGAGGGTTAGAATTTTTTTTAAGAGTTTGGCTGTGCTCAAGGGTATCTATTTCAATGCAAGAAGTATAGCAAATAAAGCTGATGTGCTGAGGGCAAGGTGGACAGGTGGCAGTATGATATCATAGCTAGCACAGAAACATAGCTGAAGGAGGGACAGGAATGGCAGCTCAACGTTCCTGGTTACAGGGTTTTCAGACACGATAGGGAGGGGGTAAAGAAAGGAGGGGAAGTGGCAATTTCGGTCAAGAAATCTATTACAGCTGTGAGGAGGGATGATATGTTGGAAGGTTCGTCAACTGAGGCGATATGGATTGAGCTAAGGAACCAAAAAGGGGCAATATCACTGCTGGGAGTGTGATCCCGTCAGCCAAACAGTCCGAGGGAGATAGAAGAGCAGATATTTAGGCAAGTCTCTGAGAAGTGCAAGAACAATAGGGCAGTAACAGTAGGGTATTTCAATAACCCCAATATTAACTGGGATAATGTTAGTATGAAAAGAATTAAGGGAACAGAAATCTTGAGGTGCATTCAGGAGAACGTTTTTGGTCAGGATGTAGCAAGTCCAACAACAGAGGGTGCAGTTTTAGACATTGTTTTTGGAAATGAAGATGGGCAGGTGGAAGGAGTGGCAGGGAAGAGCATTTTGGTGGGAGTGATCATAATTCAGTTAGTTTTAACTTAATTATGGAACAGGACAAGAGATACATCAGGAGTTAGCGTTCTCAATAGGGAAAGGCGAATATTACTAAACTGAGGAGCGAAAGTGGACTGGAAACAGCTGTTTGAAGGTAGTTCAGTCTCAGAGCAGTGGGAGGCATTCAAAGGGGAGATTCAAAAGGTTCCGGATAAACATGTTCCCACAAGGAAAAAGGGTGAGGAGGCCAAATCTCGAGTCCCATGGATGTCAAGGAGCCGACAGGGTAGGATAAGGCAGAAAAGGAAAGCTTCTGTCCGACACTGAGAACTTAATACTGCAGAAAGCTGAGAGGAGTATAGCAAGTGGAGGGATCAAATCAAAAAGGAAGTTAGGAAAGGAAAGTGAGGGTATGAAAGAATATTGGCAAGCAAAATCAAGGTGAACCCAAAGATGTTTTCTCAATACATTACGAGGAAGAGGATAACTAAGGGGAGAGTAGGACCCATAATAGATCAGAAAGGTAACCTTTGTATGAGGGTAGAAGATATTGGTATGGTTCTTATTGAGCACTTTGCGTATGTCTTCAGAAAAGAGGGGGGATTTAGATATTGTCGTTAAGGACGAAGAGTGTGAATTATTGGATGTAGTAAACATAGGGAGAGAGGAAGTATTAATGGGATTAGCATCCTTGAAAGTTGAAACATCACCAGAGCCGGATGAAATGTTCAAAGAAGCAAGAGAGGAAATAGCAGAGGGTCTGCCTACCATCATTTCCCAATCTCACTAGATACAGTTGTGATGCTGGAGTTTTGTAGAATCGCTAACATTGTACCTCTGTTTAAAAAGGGAGCGAAGGATAGTCTGAATAATTACAGGCTAGTCAGTATAACATCAGTAGTGGGCAAATTATTGGAATCTATTCTGAGAGACAGGATAAACTGTCAATTAGAAAGGCTCAGGTCAATCAAGGACAGTCAGCATGGATTTGTTAAGTGACTCTCTTGTTTGACCAAATTGATCGAATTTTTTGAAGCTGTTACAAGGAATATAGATGAGGGTAGTGCAGTTGATGTGGTCTACATGGATTTTAGCAAGGCTTCTGACAAGGTCCCACATGACAGCCTGGTTCAAAAAATAAAATCCCATGGCATCCAGAGAAATGCAGCAAGGCGGATACAAAATTGGCTCAGTGGCAGGAAACACAGGGTAATTATTGACAAGTATTTTTGCGACTGGAGGTCTGTCCCCATTGTCATTCCACAGGGCTCAGTAATGGGTCCCATGCTTTCTGTGGTCTATATTAAAGATTTAGACGTAAATTTAGGGGGTATGATCAAGATTTTTGCAGACGACACAAAGGTTGGCCATGCGGTGGATAGCGAGAAGGATAACTGTAGGCTGCAGGAAGATATTGACGGTCTGGTCAGACGGGCAGAAAAATGGGAATCGACCTGGATAAGTGTGAGGTGATGCTATTGGGGAGCTCAAACAAGCAAAGGAATACACGATTACTAGGACAATACTGAGAAGTGTAGAGGAAGTAAGGGACTTTGGAGTGAATGCCCACAGATCCCTGAAGATAGCAGGACAGGTCAATAAGGCAGTTAAGAAGGCATATGGAATCATTTCCCTTTTCAGCCTAGGGATAGAATGCAAGAGCTGGAACTGTATAAATCATTGGTAAGGCCACAACTTGAATACTGTGTGCAGTTCTGGTAACCACATGACAAAAAGGAGGCAATTGCACTAGAGAGGGTACAGAGGAGATTTACGAGGATGGTGCCAGGACTGGAAAAATGCAGCTATGAGGAAAGATTGGATAGGCTGGGGTTGTTATTCATGGAACAGAGAAGGCTTGAGGGGAGATCTGATTGAAATGAACAACAGTTTGTGGGGCCTGCATTGAGTGGAGGTGAAGGGTCTATTCACCTTAGCAAAAAGGTCAGTGACTAGGGGACATAGATTTAAAGTGATTGGCAGAAATATCAGAAGGGAGTTGAGGAAAAACATGTTCACCCAGAAATACAAAATTGCCTCAGTGACAGGAAGCAAAGGGTAATTGTTGACGGGTATTGACTGGAGGACTGTTACCAGTCGTGTTCCAGAGGGCTCGGTACTGTGTGCCCTGCTTTTAGTGAGGGTCTGTAACTCACTTCATGAAAGGATGGTTCAGGCAGAAACCCTCCACTCATTCAAAAGGAGTCTGGATGTGCACCTCAAGTATCATAATCTGCAGGGCTATGGATCAAGTGCTGGAATGTGGGAATAGAATAGGTGGATAACATTTCGGCTGGCACAGTCACGATGGGCCAAGTTACCTCTTTCTGTGCCTTAAATTTTCTACGATTCTATGATTCTATAACACGAATCACGCTATCCTCGTTAACAGTCACAATTCTGTCAACAAACTATCAAGATGATCAGAAATGATTTTCCATGAAGCTATCCCTGCTGCTTGTCATTTATTAAGATATGATTTTACAAGTAAGAAATATTTTTGTGCTGGGTTATGGCCTCCAGAATTTTCCAATAATCAACATTAGGCTGATAGTTACAAGGTTATCCAACCTCCCCTTCTTGAAACAGCGTGTAACATTTACAGCCCTCCAGTTCTCTGGCAGCATTTTAAAAAATTCATTCATGGGATGTGGACACCGCTGGCCAGGCCAGCATTTATTGCCCATCCCTAATTACCCATGCGAAGGTGGTGATGAGCTGCCTTCTTGAACCACTGCAGTCCATGTGGGGTCGGTACACCCACAGTGCTGTGAGGAAGGAAGTTCCAGTATTTTGACCCAGCGACAGTGAAGGAACGGCAAGATAGTTTCAAATCAGCATGGTGTGTCGCTTGGAGGGGAACTTGCAGGTGGTGATGTTTCCATATATCTGCTGCCCTTGCCCTTCTATGCGGTAGAGGCTGTGTGTTTGGAAGGTGCTGTCTAAGGAGCCTTGTTGTGTTGCTGCAGTGCATCTTGTAGATGGTACACATTGCTGCCATTGTGCGTCGGTGGTGGAGGGAGTGAATGTTGTGGATGGGGTGCCAATCAAGCGGGCTGCTTTGTACTGGATGGTGCCGAGCTTCTTGAGTGTTGTTGGAGCTGCACCCATGAGGACAAGCGGAGAGTATTCCATCACACTCCTGGCTTGTGCCTTATAGATGGTGGACTGGCTTTGGGGAGTCAGGAGGTGAGTTAATCGCCTCAGCATTCCTCGCCCATGACCTGCTCTTTGAGCCATGGTATTTATATGGCTACTCCTGTTCAGTTTCTGGTCATTGGTAGCCCCTAGGATGTTGATAGTGGTGGATTCAGCTATGGTAATGTCATTGAATGTCAAGGGAGATGATGAGATTCTCTCTTGTCGGTGATGGTCATTGCCTGGCACAATGGCAGTGCGAATGATACTTGCCAATTATCAGCCCAAGCCTTGATATTGTCCAAGTCTTGCTGCATTTCTACACGGACTGCTTCAGTATGTGAGGAGTCACGAATGGTGCTGAACATTGTGCAATCATCAGCCAACATCCCCACTTCTGGTCTTGTGATTGAAGGAAGGTCATTGATGAAGCAGCTGAAGATGGTTGGGTCTCGGAAACTACCCTGAGGAACTCCTGCAGTGATGTCCTGGAGTTGAGCTGATTGACCTGCAACTACCACAACCATATTCCTTTGCGCTAGGTATGACTCCAACCAGCAGAGAGTTTTCCTGCTGATTCCCACGGACTTCATTTTTGCTCTGGCTCCTTGATGCCATACTCAGTCAAATGCTGCCTTGATGTCAAGGCAGTCACTCATACCTCACCTATTGAATTCAGCTCCTTCGTCCATGTTTGAACCAAGGCTGAAATGAGGTCAGGAGCTGTGTGACCCTGGAGGAACCCAAACTGAGCGTCACTAAGCAGGTTATTGCTAAGCAAGTGCTGTTTGATAGCATTGTCGATGACACCTTCCATCACTTTACTGATGATTGAGAATAGGCTGATGGGGCGGTAATTGGCCGGGTTGGATTTGTCCTGCTTTTTGTGTACAGGACATAGCTGGGCAATTTTTCACATTGACGGGTAGATGCCAATGTTGTAGCTGTACTTGAACAGTTTGATGGGGGAATGGAGGTTCTGGAGCACAGGTATTCAGTACTATTTCAGGAATATTGTCAGGGCCCATAGCCTTTGCAGTATCCCGTGCCTTCAATCGTTTCTTGATATCACGCTGAGTGAATCCAACCATGAGAAGCAGTACTGTATACATCCCTCCACATCCAGTCTGAACATGACTGTTCACCACCTCTCTCTGCTTTCTGTCCCTGAGTCAGTGTCATATCAACACTATCAATGTCACATTAATCCATGTCATGACAAGTCTATGAAATATCCACACTATCACTGTCACATTAATCCATGTCATGACAAGTCTATGAAATATCCACACTATCACTGTCACATTAATCCATGTCATGACAAGTCTATGAAATATCCACACTATCACTGTCACATTAATCCATGTCATGACAAGTCTATGACATATCCACACTATCACTGTCACATTAATCCATGTCATGACAAGTCTATGAAATATCCACACTATCACTGTCACATTAATCCATGTCATGACAAGTCTATGAAATATCCACACTATCACTGTCACATTAATCCATGTCATGACAAGTCTATGAAATATCCACACTATCACTGTCACATTAATCCATGTCATGACAAGTCTATGACATATCCACACTATCACAGTCACATTAATCCATGTCATGACAAGTCTATGAAATATCCACACTATCACTGTCACATTAATCCATGTCATGACAAGTCTATGAAATATCAACACTATCACTGTCACATTAATCCATGTCATGACAAGTCTATGAAATATCCACACTATCACTGTCACATTAATCCATGTCATGACAAGTCTATGAAATATCCACACTATCAATGTCACATTAATCCATGTCATGACAAGTCTATGAAATATCCACACTATCAATGTCACATTAATCCATGTCATGACAAGTCTATGAAATATCCACACTATCACTGTCACATTAATCCATGTCATGACAAGTCTATGAAATATCCACACTATCACTGTCACATTAATCCATGTCATGACAAGTCTATGAAATATCCACACTATCACTGTCACATAAATCCATGTCATGACAAGTCTATGAAATATCAACACTATCACTGTCACATTAATCCATGTCATGACAATTCTCTGAAATATCCACACTATCACTGTCACATTAATCCATGTCATGACAAGTCTATGAAATATCCACACTATCACTGTCACATTAATCCATGTCATGACAAGTCTATGAAATATCCACACTATCACTGTCACATTAATCCATGTCATGACAAGTCTATGAAATATCCACACTATCACTGTCACATTAATCCATGTCATGACAAGTCTATGAAATATCCACACTATCACTGTCACATTAATCCATGTCATGACAAGTCTATGAAATATCCACACTATCACTGTCACATTAATCCATGTCATGACAAGTCTATGAAATATCCACACTATCACTGTCACATTAATCCATGTCATGACAAGTCTATGAAATATCCACACTATCACTGTCACATTAATCCATGTCATGACAAGTCTATGAAATATCCACACTATCACTGTCACATTAATCCATGTCATGACAAGTCTATGAAATATCCACACTATCACTGTCACATTAATCCATGTCATGACAAGTCTATGAAATATCCACACTATCACTGTCACATTAATCCATGTCATGACAAGTCTATGAAATATCAACACTATCACTGTCACATTAATCCATGTCATGACAAGTCTATGAAATATCCACACTATCACTGTCACATTAATCCATGTCATGACAAGTCTATGAAATATCCACACTATCACTGTCACATTAATCCATGTCATGACAAGTCTATGAAATATCCACACTATCACTGTCACATTAATCCATGTCATGACAAGTCTATGAAATATCCACACTATCACTGTCACATTAATCCATGTCATGACAAGTCTATGAAATATCCACACTATCACTGTCACATTAATCCATGTCATGACAAGTCTATGAAATATCCACACTATCACTGTCACATTAATCCATGTCATGACAAGTCTATGAAATATCCACACTATCACTGTCACATTAATCCATGTCATGACAAGTCTATGAAATATCCACACTATCACTGTCACATTAATCCATGTCATGACAAGTCTACGAAATATCAACACTATCACTGTCACATTAATCCATGTCATGACAAGTCTCTGAAATATCCACACTATCACTGTCACATTAATCCATGTCATGACAAGTCTATGAAATATCCACACTATCACTGTCACATTAATCCATGTCATGACAAGTCTATGAAATATCCACACTATCACTGTCACATTAATCCATGTCATGACAAGTCTATGAAATATCCACACTATCACTGTCACATTAATCCATGTCATGACAAGTCTATGAAATATCCACACTATCACTGTCACATTAATCCATGTCATGACAAGTCTATGAAATATCCACACTATCACTGTCACATTAATCCATGTCATGGCAAGTCTATGAAATATCCACACTATCACTGTCACATTAATCCATGTCATGACAAGTCTATGAAATATCCACACTATCACTGTCACATTAATCCATGTCATGACAAGTCTATGAAATATCAACACTATCACTGTCACATTAATCCATGTCATGACAAGTCTATGAAATATCCACACTATCACTGTCACATTAATCCATGTCATGACAAGTCTATGAAATATCCACACTATCACTGTCACATTAATCCATGTCATGACAAGTCTATGAAATATCCACACTATCACTGTCACATTAATCCATGTCATGACAAGTCTATGAAATATCCACACTATCACTGTCACATTAATCCATGTCATGACAAGTCTATGAAATATCCACACTATCACTGTCACATTAATCCATGTCATGACAAGTCTATGAAATATCCACACTATCACTGTCACATTAATCCATGTCATGACAAGTCTATGAAATATCCACACTATCACTGTCACATTAATCCATGTCATGACAAGTCTATGAAATATCCACACTATCACTGTCACATTAATCCATGTCATGACAAGTCTATGAAATATCCACACTATCACTGTCACATTAATCCATGTCATGACAAGTCTATGAAATATCAACACTATCACTGTCACATTAATCCATGTCATGACAAGTCTATGAAATATCCACACTATCACTGTCACATTAATCCATGTCATGACAAGTCTATGAAATATCCACACTATCACTGTCACATTAATCCATGTCATGACAAGTCTATGAAATATCAACACTATCACTGTCACATTAATCCATGTCATGACAAGTCTATGAAATATCCACACTATCACTGTCACATTAATCCATGTCATGACAAGTCTATGAAATATCCACACTATCACTGTCACATTAATCCATGTCATGACAAGTCTATGAAATATCAACACTATCACTGTCACATTAATCCATGTCATAACAAGTCTATGAAATATCCACACTATCACTGTCACATTAATCCATGTCATGACAAGTCTATGAAATATCAACACTATCACTGTCACATTAATCCATGTCATAACAAGTCTATGAAATATCCACACTATCACTGTCACATTAATCCATGTCATGACAAGTCTATGAAATATCCACACTATCACTGTCACATTAATCCATGTCATGACAAGTCTATGAAATATCCACACTATCACTGTCACATTAATCCATGTCATGACAAGTCTATGAAATATCCACACTATCACTGTCACATTAATCCATGTCATGACAAGTCTATGAAATATCAACACTATCACTGTCACATTAATCCATGTCATGACAAGTCTATGAAATATCCACACTATCACTGTCACATTAATCCATGTCATGACAAGTCAATGAAATATCCACACTATCACTGTCACATTAATCCATGTCATGACAAGTCTATGAAATATCAACACTATCACTGTCACATTAATCCATGTCATGACAAGTCTATGAAATATCCACACTATCACTGTCACATTAATCCATGTCATGACAAGTCTATGAAATATCCACACTATCACTGTCACATTAATCCATGTCATGACAAGTCTATGAAATAGCAACACTATCACTGTCACATTAATCCATGTCATAACAAGTCTATGAAATATCCACACTATCACTGTCACATAAATCCATGTCATGACAAGTCTGTGAAATATCCACACTATCACTGTCACATAAATCCATGTCATGACAAGTCTATGAAATATCCACACTATCACTGTCACATTAATCCATGTCATGACAAGTCTATGAAATATCCACACTATCACTATCACATTAATCCATGTCATGACAAGTCTATGAAATATCAACACTATCACTGTCACATTAATCCATGTCATGACAAGTCTATGAAATATCAACACTATCACTGTCACATTAATCCATGTCATGACAAGTCTATGAAATATCCACACTATCAATGTCACATTACCCATGTCATGACAAGTCTATGAAATATCAACACTATCACTGTCACATTAATCCATGTCATGACAAGTCTATGAAATATCCACACTATCACTGTCACATTAATCCATGTCATGACAAGTCTATGAAATATCAACACTATCACTGTCACATTAATCCATGTCATGACAAGTCTATGAAATATCCACACTATCACTGTCACATTAATCCATGTCATGACAAGTCTATGAAATATCCACACTATCAATGTCACATTAATCCATGTCATGACAAGTCTATGAAATATCCACACTATCACTGTCACATTAATCCATGTCATGACAAGTCTATGAAATATCCACACTATCACTGTCACATTAATCCATGTCATGACAAGTCTATGAAATATCCACACTATCACTGTCACATTAATCCATGTCATGACAAGTCTATGAAATATCAACACTATCACTGTCACATTAATCCATGTCATAACAAGTCTATGAAATATCCACACTATCACTGTCACATAAATCCATGTCATGACAAGTCTATGAAATATCCACACTATCACTGTCACATAAATCCATGTCATGACAAGTCTATGAAATATCCACACTATCACTGTCACATTAATCCATGTCATGACAAGTCTATGAAATATCCACACTATCACTGTCACATTAATCCATGTCATGACAAGTCTATGAAATATCCACACTATCTCTATCACATTAATCCATGTCATGACAAGTCTATGAAATATCAACACTATCACTGTCACATTAATCCATGTCATGACAAGTCTATGAAATATCAACACTATCACTGTCACATTAATCCATGTCATGACAAGTCTATGAAATATCCACACTATCAATGTCACATTAATCCATGTCATGACAAGTCTATGAAATATCAACACTATCACTGTCACATTAATCCATGTCATGACAAGTCTATGAAATATCCACACTATCACTGTCACATTAATCCATGTCATGACAAGTCTATGAAATATCAACACTATCACTGTCACATTAATCCATGTCATGACAAGTCTATGAAATATCCACACTATCACTGTCACATTAATCCATGTCATGACAAGTCTATGAAATATCCACACTATCAATGTCACATTAATCCATGTCATGACAAGTCTATGAAATATCCACACTATCACTGTCACATTAATCCATGTCATGACAAGTCTATGAAATATCCACACTATCAATGTCACATTAATCCATGTCATGACAAGTCTATGAAATGTCAGCTGATCACAGGCCGTTTGAATATCTATATACATAAGTGGATATACATGAGTGGGGGCGAAAGATGTTGATATGGTTCTTAATGAATACTTTGTATCTGTCTGAACAGAAGAGGGGATGATGCAGATACTGTGGTTAAGGAGGAGGAGTGTCAATTAATGGATGTGATGTACATAGGGAGAGAGGAAGTATTAATGGGATTAGCATCTTTGAAAGTTGATAAATCACCAGGGCCAGATGAAATGTATTCCAGGCTATCAAAAGAAGTGAGAGACCAAATAGCAGAGGATATGACCATCATTTTCCAATCCTCACTGGATACAGGTGTAGTGCCAGAGGATTGGTGAACTGTTAACATTGTACCTCTTTAAAAAGGGAGCAAAGGATAGACCGAATAATTGCAGGCCAATCAGTGTAACCTCAGTCGTGGGCAAATTATTGGAATCTATTCTGAGAAACAGGATAAACTGTCACTTAGAAAGGCTCAGGTCAATCAAGGACAGTCAGCATGGATTTGTTAAGGGAAGATATTGTTGACTAACTTGATTGAATTTTTCGACCAAGTCGCAAGGATGATAGATGAGGGTAGTGCGGATGATATGGTCTCCCTGGATTTTGGCAAGGCTTTTGACAAGGTCCCATGTGGCATACTAGGTAAAAAAAATACAGTCCCATGGAATCCAGGGAAATGCAGAAAGCTGGATACAAAATTGGCTCAGTAGCAGGAAACAAAGGGTGATTGTTGACGGGCGTTTTACTGACTTGAGGTCTATTTCCAGTGGCATTCCACAGGGCTCAGTACTGGGTCCCCAGCTTTTAGTAGTAAATATTAACGATTTGAACGTACATGTAGGGGGCATGATCAAGATGTGTGCAGATGGTACACAGATTGGCTGTGCGGTAGCTGGCGAGGAGGATAACTGGGCTGCAGGAAAATATTGATGGCAGAAAATATTGATGGGGCGGCACAGTGGCGCAGTGGTTAGCACTGCAGCCTCACAGCTCCAGGGACCCGGGGTCGATTCTGGGTGCTGCCTGTGTGGAGTTTGAAAGTTCTCCCTGTGTCTGCGTGGGTTTTCTCCGGGTGCTCCGGTTTCCTCCCACAAGCCAAAAGACTTGCTGGTTGGTAGGTAAATTGGCCGTTATAAATTGTCACTAGTATAGGTAGGTGGTAGGGAAATATAGGGAAAGGTGGGGATGTTTGGTAGGAATATGGGATTAGTTTAGGATTAGTATAAATGGGTGGTTGATGGTCGGCACATACTCGGTGGGCCGAAGGGCCTGTTTCAGTGCTATATCTCTAATCTAAAAAAAAAGTGTCACATGGTATTCAGCCTGGTTAAGTATGAGACGATGTAATTGAGGAGGTCAAACAAGGCAAAGGGATAGACAATCAATCGGAAAATATTGAGAAGTGTAGAGGAAGTGAGGGACCTTGGAGTCAATGTCCACTGATGTCCTGAATGTAGCAGGTCAGGTCGATAAGGTGGTTAAGAAGGCATATGGAATCCTTTCCTTTATTGGCTGAGGGATAGAATACAAGAGCAGTGAGGTTATGCTGGAACTGTATAAATCATTGGTTGGGCCACAACCTGAGTACTCTGCAGTTCTGGTCACCTAATTACACAAAGGATGGAATTGCACTAGAGAGGGTACAGAGGAGATTTGCAAGGATGTTTGCCAGGACTGGAAAAATGCAGCTATGAAGAAAGATTAGATAGGCTGGGGTTGTTCTACTTGGAACAGAGAAGGCTGAAGGGAGATCTGATTGAATGGGACATAATTTTGTGGGGCCTGGATAGAGTGGAGGTGAAGAGTCTATTCACCTTAGCAGAGAGATCAGTGACTGGGGGGCAGTGACTTAAAGTGCTTGGTAGAAGGATTAGCGGGGAGTTGAGGAGAAACTTGTTCACCCAAAAATACAAAATGGGCTCAGTGGCAAGAAACAAAGGGTAATTGTTATAATAAAAGCAAAATACTGCGGATGCTGGAAATGTGAAGTAAAACACGAAATGCTGGAAATACTCGGCAGGTCTGGCAACATCTGTGGAGGGAGAAGCAGAGTTAACGTTTCAGTTCAATGATGAAGGGTCACTGACCTGTGACGTTAACTCTGCTTCTCTCTCCACAGATGCTGCCAGACCTGCTGAGTATTTCCAGCATGTCTTGTTTTTATTAAAAGGTAGTTGTTGACGGATATTTTACTGACCTGAGGACTGTTTACAGTGGCGTTCCACAGGGTTCAGTACTGCATCCCCTGTTTATAGTGAGGGTCTAGAACTTACTGCCTGAAAGGATAGTTGAAGCAGAATCCCTCCACTCAATGAAAAGGAAACTGGATGTTCACCTCAACTGTCATTATCTGCAGGGCTGTGGATCAAATGCTGGAAGATGGGATTAGAATAGGTGGATCATTTTTCGGCCGGTGCAGACACAATGGGCCAAGTGGCCTCTTTCTGTATCTTAAACTTTCTATGATTATATTAATGAAACAATCACAGTTACGTCCTCAACGAACTTGATGAAGATTTTCAGGAATTATATTTTATTAAACTTTCCGTGCTGCTTGTCATTTATTATCCCGTGTTTTACAAGCAAGATATATTTTTGTGTTGGGTTATGACCTCTAGAAGTTTCCAACCACCAACATTAGACTGATAGTTACAGGGTTTACCCAACCTCTCCATTTTAAACAGGGTGTAACATTGACAATCTTCCAGACCTCTGGCGTCACTCTCATATCCAAGGAGGACTGAAAGATTCTGTCCAGTGCTTCTGTCATTTCCACTTTTCCTTCCCTCAGTAACCCTCACAAAACCCATGCAGACTGGATAAATGTTCTACTTTATTGTGGTACAAAAAGTGTTGAATTGAAAGGGGTTAACTGAACCTGTTTGTTCAGTGACTGTAATTAATGTCAGTCACCGTGGACACTAATGATGTCAGTGGAGGGTTTCCCTCTTCTATGAATACAGGACTCCTTTCAATGTGTTTTCCGATAGTATTAGCGGGACCATCAGCTCCGGCACTAAAAGGGATCCATGGGCTGCAGAGAGCGGGAGAGGAGAGATCAGAATCTGAACAATAGATGGGAATATTACAACAATGGACAGTAGTTTATCCTATTGGTTTGACCGTCTTACTGCGGATTATTATTGGATTACATTAGAACGCCGGATCTATTATGCTCTGAAGATGATTCAATTTATTTACTATCCCATCCTCGCTACTATTGGTGTCCCTGGTAAGTCTCTGTATCCAACTATTAGATTCATAAACCATATTTCACTGAGTTAGTGTTCTTGTCATTTAACTCGTGAGAAGACTGAAACCATTATCTTCCGTTTCTGTCACAACTCCATTCCCTGTCTATGATCTGCATCCCCCACGCTGGCCATTCTCTGAGGCTGAACCAGGAGGTTTACAACCTCTGGTATCTATTTAATGCTGAGCTGAGTTCATCCCCATATTCTCTCCATCCCCAGCCCGGCCAATTGTTATGGCCATGTGAGGAGGGGTCAGAGTGGCTCTTCTTTATTTGACTGCAACACTGTTTGTCCTATATCAACAGTGAATATGCTTAACGTCTCAGTGAGTGTTCTACATCTTACCTTTGGTATGATGGTGAAGAAACCGATTGGACAAGTTCTCTTGAGTTTAAACATGAAAGAGGTGAGTTTATTAAACTTAACAAGAGAAATCCGATCTGAATAAAATCATAAAAAAACGGAACACACAGTTACGTGCACACTCATACGAGAATCACACACACTCAAATATATTAAAGAGTGAGAAGTAAATTTGTGGTTAGATTTGAGTCCAGAATAAATTTCAAAAAACTCATTCTGTGATGTTGGGCGATTCCGTGGTCTTCCAGCTGAAGTTATATTCTTGAAGTCTTTTGCTTGTCGAAGTGCAGTATGTGGCTGGTCCACATTGCTCAGGATTTTCTTTGAGGCTTTCTTCCAATGGTTACTCTGTCTGCAGTAATCTGTAGGCTTGAGGGGTCCGCAGTCACATGTGGTTTTCAAACTTGTGATGTTAGGTGGAGAGAGAGATGGAGAGAGAGAGAGAGAGAGAGGGGTCACAGCCCTTCTGCTTCTGCACAGTTTGAATCATTGGCTTGTCTGTCTTTGTCCAGGGGAAACTGCCAGCTGTCACAGAGATGGACAGAAGGTCTCATGACTGCCTCAGTGTATTCTCTGGACCCTTCCAATGAGATTCAAGGTTAGAAACTTCTATCTCCCCAGGGCTCAGGATACCAGTATTTATACTTGGAGGAGTTTGCTCTTTCAAAGTCAATGTGTCAGGGTAGTCTTGCATGCCGTGTTAATGAATGTAATTTTAGGTCATTCAATCACTAGAGCAAGCCAGGCTCATCAGACATGTGTCTCCTGTTGTAGGCCTTAGAATGTGAAAATGTGTTTCAGATGCCAATTACGGTGGCCATCTTGGCTGCCAGTTTTTTCAAGGTTAACTGTCGGATTTTTTTCTATTTAAAGGTTAGTGTAAGTTTCCAATTGATGAATTAAAATTCCTCATTTGGCATGTTGTGTTATCTTAACACCGGCGCAGCACATGGAAAGAAATGTGATAACGGGAACATTTCATTTCAGAACTGTGGGAAGAAAAAGAAAGAAATACACATGCATTCTCAATAATCACTTCTCAAATTCACACATTAATCTTAGAATTATTGCAGCTGACATTGTCTGTTACAGCTGTACTGATTTAACTTTTTTGGCGTTTTGTCTGGGATGGTTATGTGTCGGGTTCGACGCTGGACAATGCATCAACCATTGCATTGTTTACCTTTTCTCTCCTCTAATGAAGTTTTAACTACTCAGGTTCCTGCACCTTAACAATCTTTCTCCCTGAACCGACAGTGTGTAACAAATTGTTTTTTTAGACCCTGTGAGGTGTCTGAGATCTCCTCTGGGCCTTTGTTCTTGCTGAGTTCGCCTTTGAAATTGTTGTATTTGATTAGCTTTGGGTTTGGGACCTGATCATTGTGTTGTTCAGTGGGTAGATCCACACTGACCTTACTTTTAGCTTTCTGGTGAGGTACCCAAGTGCTGTTTACTTTAGGGTACGTTCCCTTCACTTTTCCCTTTACTATGGGAAGAATCATTTTTTTATCTACCCTATGTCCTCTGGGACATTACCGCTCGCAGGTCTTTGTCCAGCTTTCGCTGCACTCTGCAGCGGCACTTCGACTAGGTGAGGCATCTCCCTCACCATTGACATGCCTTTTTGGGACCTTTCCTTGTCCTTGCACGTTTCTGTAAATGCTGTTAGCAGCCTTTTTAGGCTGCCTCTTTGACCTGCATTTAAGGAGGAGAGCGTAGTGTCTGATGGATCTCACATTTCAGGGTTGGCTATTCGGAGAGTAGGGGGTTCCAGTTGGAATCCTCCTGGCCCTCCTCTAACCTGTCCTCACCGGCCTTTCCAATCCTTCCCTCCTGACTGCCTGACAGATCTGTACTTGGCTGTTCCCTCCACAGCCTTTGCTTTTTGCCTTTGGTCTGGAGTGTCAATTAAATAATGTACCTGACTATTCTTTTTGCCACTCGAAATGGACCACTGAACCGGGATTTCAGGGGTTCACCCTGCAGTGGGAATAGTAACAATAAATTGTCTCTGTTCTGAAATGTTTTAGCCTTGGCATTTCTGTCTCCTTACCTTTTCATAGCTGCCTGGGAGGTCTTTAGGTGCTCCCACAGCATAGAAATGCAGTTTAACATGGAATACTCATCCCTGTGTCCCAAAAACCTCTTTTTGATTAGTTTAAGGGAACCTATCACCTCGTGTCAATAAACTAATTCAAAGAGACTAAAGCCAGTGGAATCATTGGATAAGTCCCTGGAAACCAACAGGAGAAATCCCAGCCCTTTGTCCCAGTCATGGGGTTGCTCATAGCAGAATGGCCTGATCATTGTCTTTAGGGTCTGATCGTACCGCTCCAAAGCCCCTTGTGACTATGGATGGTAGGCTGAGGACTTTATTTATTTACTTATTTTATTTATTTAGAGATACAGCACTGAAACAGGCCCTTCGGCCGACTGAGTCTGTGCCGACCATCAACAACCCATTTATACTAATCCTACATGAATCACATATTCCTACCACATCCCCACCATCCCTCAACTCCCCTCCCACCAACCTATACTAGGGGCAATTTATAATGGCCAATTTACCTATCAGCCTGCAAGTCTTTGGCTGTGGGAGGAAACCGGATCACCTGGTGAAAACCTACGCGGTCACAGGGAGAACTTGCAAACTCTGCACAAGCAGTACACATAATCGAACCCGGGTCGCTGGAGCTGTGAGGCTGCGGTGCTACAGATTACCTAATAAAAAAAATGGACATAAAATGTGTGTCCTGATCCGACTGGATGGCAGCCCATATCGGGTAAAGAATTGGGTTAGCCCCTTCACCACAGCCTTGGCAGGTATAGTTCTTCAGGCGAATGGCCTCTGGGAATCGGGTCACAACATCCATAATGGTGAGAAGATACTGGTATCCCGTTTTGTTTTCAGCAGGTGAGCCCACAATCCACCATCACTCTGCTGAAGGGGTCCCCAAAAGCTGGTATGTGAATTAGGGTGTAGGCTTTATTGCAGGTTGGGGCTTCCCCACAACTTAGCACATGTGACTAGTTTTACAAAACGCCACCACATCTTTGTGAAGTTGTGGACAGTCAAAATAGTGTCTTCTGCAGGCTTTGATTTTTCATACACCGAAATGTCCATCCATTGGAAGGTCGTGGGTCATTCTTAATATTTCTTTAAGGGACCTCAGTGGCACCACTATCTGGTGAACCACTGTCCACTCTTCATCCTCTGCTCTGTGAGGAGGTCGCCACTTCCTCATCAGCACCTCATTATTTAAATGGTAACACTCTGCAACTCCCTCTGCTTCAGTTTTGGTTTGGACAGTCTGTGCTATTTTTTAACACTGGGTCGGGTTGTTGAGCCTCAAATAAGGAAGAACTGTTTAATACATTCTTTGTCTCCTCTTACTTCCCAAAGAAGGTTTCAGACAACCAGAATGTAGGGTAATCCGTCTGCAGTGTCAGTTCAGGGGATTGTTTGGCCATGGACCGAGTCACCACACAATCAGGGAGAATGTCCGGGACCTTCTCCTGTAACTATTCTGTCTCCCGGACCTCTTTTGGTCTCTCTAGAACTACTGGGGAAACTGCCACCTTTTTCCCTGTCAGATTATTACCCAGGAGCAGTTCGACCCATCACCCAGTAAACTAGGTACAATCCCCATGGTAAAGGGTCATGAAACTGGGTCACACTCCAAGTGCACCAGATATAAGGGTATGGACATATACTGTCTTCCGATACCATTCACTAACGCTCTAGCATTCACTGCACTTTCTTTTTCCCAGCAGAAGGGATTGGGTGGCCCCTGTATCCTTGAGTATGACTATTGTTTTACTTGCCTCACTCAAGGGGTATGGGGTCACTTTTCCTTAGGATACAAATTCCTGGTACCTCTCAGGGATTTTGTTTATTTTTCCCACACTCTCTGTGGTGTGTTTCCTGGTTCTGACTGCCGCAGATGGAGGCACAGCCTGATCTGTTGTGCTTTCCATCAAGTCCCATTTTCCTGTCCTGATCTGGTGGTCCCTGATTAATGCTACAGGTTTTCCCATAACTTGCAGCATTCAGCTCGATGGTGATCTGCCTTATTCCAATGGAAACGCACAGGTCTTCGGCCTTTACTCCTCCTCTCAGTGCCGTCCTATTTGGCCTGAGGATGGTCCCCTGGGTGTCCAGCTTTTCCTCCTTGCCCAAGGCTGATCGGGCTCCTATAACCTTCCCACCTTTTATTCTCGGGTCTTTGTGGTGACTGGGGAAGGGTTTCCCTTTGGGGTTAAGGGTTTGTGTGCAAGGGAAAATGCATCAGCCAGAATTGCAACCTGCCTGGCTCTTTGAACCTTTCGTTCCTCTTTGTGGGTTTTAATGGTAGGGAGAGCGAGTTTTTGAACTCCTTGAGATGGATCACCACTCTAAGGTTCCAATATGTGGGCTGTAGTTTGAGTGTTTGTATCCACTGGTCAAAAGTAAACACAAAAGCTGACTTTAAATCTTCCACAGCGACCTAAAAATGAAACGTTTGGCGAATACAAATGTGGGTCCAATACAGGCAGAGTCAGGGGAATTTATAATGGTGGACAGAGAAATGGCAGTGAAGCTAAATGATTACTTTGTGTCTGTCCTCATTGAGGAAGATACAAGGAAGTTTCCAGGATTAGAGATCCAAGGGATTAGCGTGAATGAGGACATGAAGGAAATTAATATTAGTAAGAATGTTGCATTGGAGACATTAATGTGGCTGAAGTTTGATGAGGCCCCAGGATCTGATATTCTGCATTCCAGGGTGTGGGAAGAGATAGCTATGGAGATGGTGGCTGCATT
The DNA here is from genome assembly GCF_036365525.1 of Heterodontus francisci. NCBI lineage: Eukaryota > Metazoa > Chordata > Chondrichthyes > Heterodontiformes > Heterodontidae > Heterodontus > Heterodontus francisci. The sequence continues at coordinate 945,610 of NW_027141990.1, read as the reverse complement.
GATGACTATCTTCAAAAATTCTATAGATTCTGGAGCGGTTCCTGCAGATTGGAAGGTAGCAAATGTCACCCCACTATTTAAGCAGGGAGGGAGAGTAAAAACAGGGAATTAGAGACCTGCTTTCGTGCATCCGTCGTTGGGAAAATGCTGGGACTCTATTGTAAAGGATGTGATAAATGAACAGTTGGATAATAATCTGTTTGGGCATCGTAAACATGGATTTATGAATGAGAAATCATGTTTGACGAACCTGTTGGAGATTTTATTGAGGATGTTACTAACAGAATTGATAAAGGGGAGTCGGTGGACGTGTTATACTTGAATTTTCAGAAGGCTTTTGATAAAGTACCCCACAGGAGGTTGGTTAGCAACATTAAAGCACATGGGATAGGAGGTAATATACTGGCATGGATTAAAGATTGGTTAACAGGCAGAAAACAGTGAGTAGGAAGAAACGGGTCGTTCTCACTTTGGCAGGCTGTGATTAGTTGTGTACCGCAAGGATCAGTACTTGGGCCCCAGCTGTTAACAATATATGTCAATGATTTGGATGTGGGGACCAAATGTAATATTTCCAAGTTCGCACATGACACAAAACTAGGTGGGAATGCATGTTGTGAGGAAGATGCAAAGCGTCTTCAAGGGGATTTGGACAGACATTGTGACTGGGCAAGAACATGGCAGATGGAATATAATATGGACAGATATGACGTTATCCATTTTGGTAGGAGGAACAGAAGTGCAGAGTATTTCTTAAATAGTAAGAGATTAGAAAGTGTAGATGTACAGAGGGACCCGTGTGTCAGTAAGTCACTGAAAACTAACATGCAGTGCAGCAAGCAATTCGGAATGCTAATGGTCTGTTAGCCTTTATCACAAGATGATTTGAGTACAGGAGTAGTGAAGTCTTGCTTCATGTGTATAGAACCTTGCTTAGACCACACCTGGAATATTGTGTGCAGTTTGGGTCCCCTTACCTTAGGAAGGATATTATTGCCATAGAGGGAGTGCAATGAAGGTTCACCAGACTTGTTCCCGGGATAGCGAGACTGTTCTATGAAGAGAGAAACTGGGCTTGTATTCTCTAGAGTTTCAAAGAATGTGTCGGGATCTCATTGAAACCCATGAAATAATTAAAGAGATAAACAGCGTAAATGCGTGTACGATATTTCCCCTGGTTGCGGAGTCTAGAACTAATGGATACAATTTCAAAATAAGGGGGAAGCCACTTAGGACAGAGATGAGGAGAAATTTCTTGACTCAGAGGTTTCTGAATCTTTGGAATTCTGCATCCCAGACGGATGTGGAATCTCAGTCGGTGAGTATGTTTAAACTATAGATTGACAGATTTCTAACTGCAAATGACAAAAAGGGGATTATGGAGATAATGTGTGAAAAAGGCATTGAAGTGGATGATCAGCCATGGTCATATTGAATGGTGGAGCAGCCTCGATGGGCTGAATGGCCTACTCCTGCTCCTATGTCCCTGTGTTCAGAAGCTGCTTAACTCTTTCAAACTCGAGATCACTTTAGTCAGGCTGCTTTCGGAGGGTTTGGAATGCTTGACGGTACACTTCCGGTACTATCTCATGTACGCCCAGTATTGCATTTTTAGTCATCTCATAATCTGATGAACTTTCATCTGGCAACAGTGAATAAACCTCATGGGATTTTCCTGTTACTTTGTTTTGTCAGAACAGTGTCCAGCTCTCCGCCGGACATTTCAGTTGCTTTACAAGCTTTTCAAAAGTGATGGAAAATTCTGCCACATCCTCCTCATTGAACTTTGAAATGAACTGGGTGAAAGGGAGGAAGGTAGAAAGTAGGAAACATCTATCATTGGGAAATTGTTAGAAACCATTATTAAGGAAGTAATAACAGGATATTTAGAAAGTCAAAACACAATCCATCAGAGTCAGCATGGTTTTATGAAGGGTAAATCCTATTTGACGAATTTGCTCGAGTTCATCGAAGCTGTGACAAGAAAAGTTGAAAATGGGGATCCTGTAGATGTAGTATATCTGGACTTCCAGAAGACATTTGATAAAGTGCCGCACAAAAGGTTAATACACAAGGTACGATTACATGGGGTTAGGGGCAATTTATTAACTTTGATAGAGGATTGGCTAACCAACAGAAAACAGAGAGTCGGGATAAATGGGTCTTTTTCTGGTTGGCAATATGTAACTAGTGGGGTACCACAGGGTTTGGTCCTTGTCCCCAGCTATTTACAATATATATTTATGACTTGGATGCAGGGATAGAAAGTACTACAGCCAAATTTGCAGATGACACTAAAATAGCTGGGATAGTAAGTTGCAATAATTAAATAAGAAATTTACAAATTGATATGGATAGGTTAGGTGAATGATCCAAAATTTGGCAGATGGAGTTTAACGTGAATAAGTGTAAGGTTATCCATTTTGGTCGGAAGAATAGAAAGGCAAATTATTTCCTAACTGGAGAGAAACTTCAGAGTGCTTCGGTGCAGAAGGATCTGGGTGTCCTCGTGCATGAATCGCAGAAAGCTTGTTTGGAGGTACAGCAGGTGAAAAGGAAGGCGAATGGAACTTTGGTATTTCTTGCTAAAGGAATAGAATATAAAAGTAGGAAAGTGTTGCTGCAACTGTACAAGGCATTCATGAGACCGCACCTGGAGTATTGTGTATAGTTTTAGTCTCCTGATTTGAGGATAGATGTAGTTGCATTGGAGGCAGATCAGAGGAGGGTCACTAGATTGATTCCAGGGATGAGGGGTTTGTATTATGGAGAGCGATTGAGCTCTTTATGCCTTTACTCTCTAGAGTTTAGAAGAACGAGAGTCGATCGAATTGAGGTAGAGAAGATGATTAAGGGGATTGACAAAGTAGACATAGAGAAGGCGTTCCCTCTTGTGTGGCAATCTAGAATGAGAGGTCATTGTTTTAGGATAAGGGGTGGTGGATTTCAAACAGAGATGAAGAGAAATTTCTTCTCTGAAAGGGTCGTGTGTCTGTGGGATTCACTACCCGGAGTGCAATAGATGCTGGGACACTGAGTAAATTTAAGGAGGAGATAGACAGATTTTTAATTAGTAATGGGTTGAAGAGTTATGGAGAACGGGCAGGAAAGTGGAGTTGAGGCCGAGATGAGATCAGCCATGATCATATTGAATGGCGAAGCAGGCTCGAGGGGCTGAATTGCCTACTCCTGCTCCTACTTCTAATGTTATTATGTTCTTATCTGGATCTTTCCATCAAGAGAGGGTAACGTATCCATTATCTCTCTCCATGTTGTCCATTGATGTATCTGCTGTGTGACGGAGGCCATCTATGTCGGGTGAGGTGAATTGCACTGTCTGCTCCATCAGCAGGGAGAAGCAGGTGAGAGATCCCGTGGCATTGTCATGACAGCTGGATTCCTGATGGTCTAGGTGTCTTTGCGGGATCCCCATGGCAACGGGGAGAGGTACAGGAACTGTTAGAACTCTCACTCCATCAATGTACAGTTGGTGCAAAAACAAGAAATGCTGGATTCACTCAGCAGGTCTGGCAGCATCTGTGGAAAGAGAAGCAGAGTTAACGTTTCGGGTCAGTGACCCTTCTTCGGAACTGACAAATATTAGAAAAGTCACAGATTATAAACAAGTTGGGCAAGAGATAACAAAGGAGAAGGTGCAGATTGGACCAGGCAACATAGCTGACCAAAAGGTCACGGAGAAAAGGCAAACAATATGTTGTGTTGAAAGACAAAGCATTCGTACAGATTAGGTGTGAATACACTGAATATTGAACAGCAGCAAGTGCAAACCTGAAGAAAAACAATCTGAAAAAAACAGTGGGTAAGAAAACTGAACAAACTAAGATGAAATGAAATAAATGCAAAAAAAGATTGTAAAAAATGTAAAAAGGAATGTAAAAAAAATGAAGAAAAAATAACGAAAAGTGAAAGTAAAATGGGGGGCTGTCATGCTCTGAAATTATTGAACTCAATGTTCAGTCCGGCAGGCTGTAGTGTGCCTAATCGGTAGATGAGATGCTGTTCCTCGAGCTTGCGTTGATGTTCACTGGAACACTGCAGCAATCCCAGGACAGAGAAATGAGCATGAGAGCAGGGGGGAGTGTTGAAATGGCAAGCAACTGGAAGCTCAGGGTCCTGCTTGCGGACTGAGCGGAGATGTTCCGCAAAGCGGTCACCCAGTCTGCGCTTGGTCTCCCCAATGTAGAGGAGACCACACTGTGAGCAGCGAATACAGTATACTACATTGAAAGAAGTACAAGTAAATCGCTGCTTCACCTGAAAGGAGTGCTTGGGGCCTGGGATAGTGAGGAGAGAGGAGGTAAATGGGCAGGTACATAGAACATAGAACATTACAGCGCAGTACAGGCCCTTCAGCCCTCGATGTTGCGCCGACCTGTGAAACCATCTGACCTACACTATTCCATTTTCATCCATATGTCTATCCAATGACCACTTAAATGCCCTTAAAGTTGGCGAGTCTACTACTGTTGCAGGCAGGGCGTTCCACGCCCCTACTACACTCTGTGTAAAGAAGCTACCTCTGACATCTGTCCTATATCTATCACCCCTCAACCTAAAGCTATGACCCCTCGTGTTTACCATCACCATCCGAGGAAAAAGGCTCTCACTATCCACTCTGTCCAGCCCTCTGATTATCTTATATGTCTCTATTAAGTCACCTCTCCTCCCCCTTCTCTCTAACGAAAACAACCTCAAGTCTCTTAGCCTTTCCTCTTCAGACCTTCCCTCCATACCAGGCAACATCCTAGTAAATCTCCTCATCACCTTTTCCAAAGCTTCCACATCCTTCCAATAATGCGGTGACCAGAACTGCACGCAATACTCCAGGTGCGGCTGCACCAGAGTTCTGTACAGCTGCAGCATGACCTCGTGGCTCCTAAACTCGATCCCTCTACTAATAAAAGCTAACACACCATATGCCTTCTTAACAGCTCTATTAACCTGGGTGGCAACTTTCAGGGATTTATGTACATGGACACCAAGATCTCTCTGCTCATCTACACTACCAAGAATCTTCCCAATAGCCCAGTATTCTGCAATCCTGTTATCCTTCCAAAGTGAATCACCTCACACTTCTCCTCATTAAACTCCATTTGCCATCTCTCAGCCCAGCTCTGCAGCCTATCTATGTCCCTTTGTAACCTACAACATCCTTCGGAACTAACCACAACTCCACCGACCTTCGTGTCATCCGCAAATTTACCAACCCACCCTTCTGCACCCTCATCCAGGTCATTTATAAAAATGACAAACAGCAGTGGCCCCAAAACAGATCCTTGCGGTACACCACTAGTAACTAAACTCCAGGATGAACATTTACCATCAACCACCACCCTCTGTCTTCTTTCAGCTAGCCAATTTCTGATCCAAAGCACTAATTCACCTTCAATCCCATACTTCTGTATTTTCTGCAATAGCCTACTGTGGGGAACTTTATCAAACGCCTTACTGAAATACATATACACCACATCCACTGCTTTACCCTCATCCACCTGTTTGGTCACCTTGTCAAAAAGCTCAATAAGGTTTGTGAGGCACGACCTACGCATCACAAAACCGTGCTGACTATCTCTAATGTACTTATTCTTTTCAAGATGATTATAAATCCTATCTCTTATAACCTTTTCCAACATTTTACCCACAACCAAAGTAAGGCTCACAGGTCTGTAATTACCAGGGCTGTCTCTACTCCCCTTCTTGAACAAGGGGACAACATTTACTATCCTCCAGTCTTCCGGCACTATTCCTGTCGACAATGACGACATAAAAATCAAGGACAAAGGCTCTGCAATCTCCTCCCTGGCTTCCCAGAGAATCCTAGGATAAATCCCATCGGGCCCAGGGGACTTATCTATTTTCACACTTTCCAAAATTGCTAACACCTGCTCCTTGTGAACCTCAATCCCATCTATCCTAGTAGTCTGTATCTCAGTATTCTCCTCGACAACATTTTCTTTCTCCACTGTAAATACTGACGAAAAATATTCATTTAACACTTCCCCTATCTCCTCCGATTCCACAGACAACTTCCCACTACGATCCTTGATTGGCCCAAAACTATCTCTATTCATTCTTTTATTCCTGATGCACCTATAGAAAGCCTTAGGGTTTTCTTTGATCCTATCCGCCAATGACTTCTCGTGTCCTCTCCTTGCTCTTCTTATCTCTCCCTTTAGATCCTTCCTGGCTAGCTTGTAACTCTCAAGCGCCCTAACTGAGCCTTCACGTCTCATCCTAACATAAGCCTTCTTCTTCCTCTTGAAAAGCTCTTCAACTTCTTTAGTAAACCACGGCTCCCTCGCTCGACAACTTCCTCCCTGACTCACAGGTACATACTTATCAAGGACACGCAGTAGCTGCTCCTTGAATAAGCTCCACATTTCTATTGTGCCCATCCCCTGCAGTTTCCTTCCCCATCCTACGCATCCTAAATCTTGCCTAATCACATCATAATTTCCTTTCCCCCAGCTATAATTCTTGCCCTGCGGGATATACCTGTCCCTGCCCATCGCTAAGGTAAATCTAACCGAATTGTGATCACTATCACCAAAGTGCTCACCAACTTCTAAATCTAACACCTGGCCGGGTTCAATACCCAGTACCAAATCCAATGTGGCATCGCCCCTGGTTGGCCTGTCTACATACTGTGTCAGAAAACCCTCCTGCACACAATGGACAAAAACAGACCCATCTAAAGTACCCGAACTGTAGTATTTCCAGTCAATATTTGGAAAGTTAAAGTCCCCCATAACCACTACCCTGTTACTCTCGCTCCTGTCAAGAATCATCTTTGCTATCCTTTCCTCTACATCTCTGGAACTATTTGGAGGTCTATAGAAAACTCCCAACAGGGTGACCTCTCCTCTCCTGTTTCTAACCTCGGCCCAGACTACCTCAGTAGACGAGTCCTCAAACGTCCTTTCTGCCGCTGTAATACTTTCCTTGAATAACAATGCCACCCCCCCCCCCTCTTTTACCCTCTTCTCTGTTCTTACTGAAACATCTAAATCCCGGAACCTGCAACATCCATTCCTGCCCCTGCTCTACCCATGTCTCCGAAATGGCGACTCCATTGAGATCCCAGGTACCAACCCATGCTGCAAGCTCACCCACCTTATTCCGGATGCTCCTGGCGTTGAAGTAGACACATTTTAAACCAAGCTCTTGCTTGCCAGTGCCCTCTTGTGTCCTTATAACCTTATCTCTGCCCTCACTACTCTCAACATCCTGCACACTGGAACTACAATTTAGGTTCCCATCCCCCTGCTGAATTAGTTTAAACCCCCCCCCCCCCCCCGAAGAGCACTAACAAATCTCCCTCCCAGGATATTGGTACCCCTCTGGTTCAGGTGAAGACCATCCTGTTTGTAGAGGTCCCACCGACCCCAGAAAGAGCCCCAATTATCCAGGAAACCAAAACCCTCCCTCCTACACCATCCCTGCAGCCACATGTTCAACTCCTCTCTCTCCCTATTCCTCACTTCGCTAGCACGTCGCACGGGCAACAACCCAGAGATAACAACTCTGTTTGTTCTCGCTCTAAGCTTCCACCCTAGCTCCCTGAATTTCTGCCTTAAATCCCCATCTGTCTTCATACCTATGTCGTTGGTGCCTGTGTACCACGACTTGGGGCTGCTCCCCCTCGCCCTTGAGGATCCCAAAAATACGATCCGAGACATCACGTACCCTGGCACCTGGGAGGCAACACACCAACCGTGAGTCTCTCTCGTTCCCACAAAACCTCCTATCTGTTCCCCTAACTATGGAGTCCCCAATGACTAATGCTCTGCTCATCTTCCCCCTTCCCTTCTGAGCAACAGGGACAGACTCTGCGCCAGAGACCTGTATCCCATTGCCTACCCCTGATAAGTCGTCTCCTCCAACAGTATCCAAAACGGTATACCTGTTGTTGAGGGAAACGGCCACAGGGGATCCCTGCACTGCCTGCTGGTTCCCTCTCCTTCCCCTGACGGTAACCCATCTACCTTCTTCTTTCACCTGAGGTGTGACGGCCTCCCGATAATTCCTCTCAATAATCCCCTCCGCCTCCAGCTCCAGCTCCAGTTCTCTAACGCGGTCCTCGAGGAGCTGGAGCTGGGTGCACTTCCCGCAGATGCAGTCAGCAGGGACACTCTTGGCGACCCTTACTTCACACATTCTGCAGGAGGAACATTCAACTTCCTTAACCTACATTCCCACTATTCTAAATTCCCAAGTTTTTAACCAATCACACGATAAAACAAGAAGAGTAATAGAAAAAGCCTTACCTTACCTGCACACAACCGAGTCCTTTTTTTTGGTCAGAGGAGGAGGGCGGGTGGGAGACACTACAAGAGTAGTGTCTCGGGTTCAGAAACAGCCCAAATATATAGGTTTCTACTTACCCAGCAGTCCCTGCTCCACCGAAACTCCCGATGAAATTGACTTCCCAGCTGTTCACTCCTCGCTCGCAATGCCTGTGCTCCTGGAAAAGCCAGCAGTCCCTGCTCCACCGAAACTCCCGATGAAATTGACTTCCCAGCTGTTCACTCCTCGCTCGCAATGCCTGTGCTCCTGGAAAAGCTGCACACCGAAAGCTACACCTCCTGCGATTGCAGGGGAAGGTGCCCTGGGACGGGGACGAGGTGGTGGGGGTAATGGAGGAGTGGACCAGGGTGTCACGGAGGGAACGATCCCTTCGGAATGCTGACAGGGGAAGGGAGGGGAAGATGCGACTGGTAGTGGCATCATGCTGTAGGTGGCGGAAATGGCGGAGGATGATCCTTTGGATATGGAGGCTGGTGGGATGAAAAGTGAGGACAAGGGGAACCCTGTCACAGTTCTGGGAGGGAGGGGAAGGGGTGAGGGTAGAGGTGCGGGGAATGGGTCGGACACGGTTGAGGGCCCTGTCAACCACAGTGGGGGGAAATCCTCGGTTGAGGAAAAAGGAGGTCATATCAGAAGCACCGTCATGGAAGGTAGCATCATCAGAGCAGATGCGTCGGAGACGGAGAAACTGGGAGAATGGAATGGAGTCCTTACAGGAGGTAGGGTGTGAAGAAGTGTAGTCGAGGTAGCTGTGGGAGTCAGTGGGCTTATAATGGATATTGGTAGATAACCTATCCCCAGAGATGGAGACAGAGAAGTCGAAGAAGGGAAGGGACGTGTCAGAGATGGACCATGTAAAGGTGAGCGAAGGGTGGAAATTGGAAGCAAAGTTGATAAAGTTTTCTAGTTCGGGGCGGGAGCAGGAAACGGCACCGATACAGTCATCAATGTAGCGGAAAAAGAGTTGGGGGAGGGGGCCTGAGTAGGACTGGAACAAAGAATGCTCGACATATCCCACAAAAAGACAGGCATAACGAGGACCCATGCGGGTCCCCATAGCGACACCTTTTACTTGAAGGAATTGCATGGAGTTGAAGGAGAAGTTGTTCAATGTGAGAACAAGTTCAGCCAGGTGGAGGAGGGTGTTGGTGGAGCGAGAAAACTTTATCAACTTTGCTTCCAATTTCCACCCTTCTCTCACCTTTACATGGTCCATCTCTGACACTTCCCTTCCCTTCCTCGACTTAGTTAGGAAAGCTTAATATAATGTTATCACTTATTGTGAGTGGAATTGAATACAAAGGTAGGGAGGGCAGTGGCGAGACATTATCTGGAATTCTGTGTTCAGTACTGGTCTCCTTATTTAAGGAAACATGTAAATGCGTTGCAAGCAGTTCAGAGAAGGTTTATTAGAATAATATGGGCGGAATGTCTTATGAGGAAAGGCTGGACAGGATAGTCTTATATCAGCTGGAGTTTAGAAGAGTAAGGGGCGACTTGATTGAAACATTTAAGATTCAGGGCGTGGGATAGAGCACGTGAGGGCGACAGAAAGAGGGAGGGAGAGATAGAGAAAGAGAGAAAGGGACAGCTGAGCTCATCGGTTGCTGAAAACCTCATCCATGCCTTTGTTACCTAGAGATTTGACTATTCTAACACACTGCTGGCTTGTTTCCCACATTCTACTCTCTGTAACCTTGTGGTCATCCAAAACTCTGCTGCCATCTTCTAATTTATACCAAATTCTGTTCACCCAACATCCCAGTGCTCACTGACCTGCATTGGCTCTTGGTCCAGTAACACCACAATTTTAATATTCCAACCATGAGATCAAGTCCCTCCATGTACTCGTCCTTCTGATTATCCCAATCCCCTGTCCATTTCCAATATTCCTGAAACTTGTTCATCCCCCAAGTCGTGGTCCACATAGGCACCAACGACATAGGTAGGAAGAGAGATGGGGATTTAAGGCAGAAATTCAGGGAGCTAGGGTGGAAGCTTAGAGTGAGAACAACCAGAGTTGTTATCTCTGGGTTGTTGCCCGTGCCACGTGCTAGCGAAGAGAGGAATAGGGAGAGAGAGGAGTTGAACACGTGGCTGCAGGGATGGTGTAGGAGGGAGGGCTTTGGTTTCCTGGATAATTGGGGCTCTTTCTGGGGTAGGTGGGACCTCTACAAACAGGATGGTCTTCACCTGAACCAGAGGGGTACCAATATCCTGGGGGGCAGATTTGTTAGTGCTCTTCGGGGGGGGTTTAAACTAAATCAGCAGGGGAATGGGAACCTAAATTGTAGTTCCAGTGTACAGGCTGTTGAGAGTAGTGAGGTAGGGGATAAGGTTACAGAGGGCACTGGCAAGAGGGCACTGGCAAGCAAGAACTTGGTTTAAAGTGTGTCTACTTCAACGCCAGGAGCATCCGGAATAAGGTGGGTGAGCTTGCAGCATGGGTTGGTACCTGGGATCCTGATGTTGTGGCCATTTCAGAGACATGGGTGGAGCAGGGGCACGAATGGATGTTGCAGGTTCCGGGATTTCGATGTTTCAGTAAGAACAGAGAAGAGGGTAAAAGAGGGGGGTGGGGAGTGTGGCATTGTTAATCAAGGAAAGTATTACAGCGACAGAAAGGACGTTTGAGGACTCGTCTACTGAGGTAGTATGGGCCGAGGTCAGAAACAGGAGAGGAGAGGTCACCCTGTTGGGAGTTTTCTTCAGACCTCCGAATACTTCCAGAGATGTAGAGGAAAGGATAGCGAAGATGATTCTTGACAGGAGCGAGAGTAACAGGGTAGTGGTTATGGGGGACTTTAACTTTCCAAATATTGACTGGAAATACAATAGTTCGAGTACTTTAGATGGGTCAGTTTTTATCCAGTGTGTGCAGGAGGGTTTTCTGACACAGTATGTAGACAGGCCAATCAGGGGCGATGCCACATTGGATTTGTTTATGTTTAGTTTATGTTTCGAGATACAGCACTGAAACAGGCCCTTCGGCCCAGCGAGTCTGTGCCGACCATCAACCACCCATTTATACTAATCCCATATTCCTATCACATCCCCACCTGTCCCTATATATTTCCCTACCACCTACCTATACTAGGGGCAATTTATAATGGCCAATTAACCTATAAGTCTTTGGCATGTGGGAGGAAACCGGAGCACCCGGAGGAAACCCACGCAGACACAGGGAGAACTTGCAAACTCCGCACAGGCAGTACCCAAAATCGAACCCGGGTCCCTGGAGCTGTGAGGCTGCGGTGCTAACCACTGTGCCACTGTGCCGCCCAATTGGTACTGGGTAATGAACCCGGCCAGGTGTTCGATTTAGATGTAGGTGAGCACTTTGGCGATAGTGATCACAATTCGGTTAGGTTTACCTTAGCGATGGGCAGGGACAGGTATATGCCGCAGGGCAAGAATTATAGCTGGGGGAAAGGAAATTATGACGCGATTAGGCAAGATTTAGGATGCGTAGGATGGGGAAGGAAACTGCAGGGGTTGGGCACAAACAAAATGTGGAGCTTATTCAAGGAGCAGCTAATGCCTGTCCTTGATAAGTATGTACCTGTCAGGCAGGGAGGAAGTTGTCGAGCGAGGGAGCCGTGGTTTACTCAAGAAGTTGAAGCGCTTGTCAAGAGGAAGAGGGAGGCTTATGTTAGGATGAGACGTGAAGGCTCAGTTTGGGCGCTTGAGAGTTACAAGCTAGCCAGGAAGGATCTAAAGGGAGGGCTAAGAAGAGCAAGGAGAGGACACGAGAATCATTGGCGTTAGGATCAAAGAAAACCCTAAGGCTTTCTATAGGTATATCAGGAATAAAAGAATGATAAGAGTTAGAACAGGGCCAATCAAGGATAGTAGTGGGAAGTTGTGTGCGGAATCAGAGGAGATAGGGGAAGTGTTAAATGAATATTTTTCGTCAGCATTTACAGTAGAGAAAGAAAATGTTGCCGAGGCGATTACTGAGATACAGCCTACTCGGCTAGATGGGATTGAGATTCACAAGGAGGAGGTGTTAGCAATTTTGGAAAGAGTGAAAATAGATAAGTCCTCTGGGCCAGATGGGATTTATCCTAGGATTCTCTGGGAAGCCAGGGAGGAGATTGCAGAGCCGTTGTTGTTGATCTTTATGTCGTCATTGTCGACAGGAGTAGTGCCGGAAGACTGGAGGATAGCAAATGTTGTCCCCTTGTTCAAGAAGGGGAGTAGAGACAGCCCTGGTAATTATAGACATGTGAGCCTTACTTCGGTTGTGGGTAAAATGTTGGAAAAGGTTATAAGAGATAGGATTTATAATCATCTTGAAAAGAATAAGTTCCTTTGCGATAGTCAGCACGGTTTTGTGAAAGGTAGGTCGTGCCTCACGAACCTTATTGAGTTTTTTGACAAGGTGACCAAACAGGTGGATGAGGGTAAAGCCGTGGATGTGGTGTATATGGATTTCAGTAAGGCGTTTGATAAGGTTCCCCACGGTAGGCGATTGCAGAAAATACGGAAGTATGGGGTTGAAGGTGATTTAGAGCTTTGGATCAGAAATTGGCTAGCTGAAAGAAGACAGATGGTGGTGGCTGATGGCAAATGTTCATCCTGGAGTTTAGTTACTAGTGGTGTACCGCAAGGTTCTGTTTTGGGGCCACTGCTGTTTGTCATTTTTATAAATGACCTGGATGAGGATGTAGAAGGGTGGGTTACTAAATTTGCGGATGACACGAAGGTCGGTGGAGTTGTGGATAGTGTCGAAGGGTGTTGTAGGGTACAGAGGGACATAGATAGGCTGCTGAGCTGGGCTGAGAGATGGCAAATGGAGTTTAATGCGGAGAAGTGTGAGGTGATTCACTTTGGAAGGTGTAACAGCAATGCAGAGTACTGGGCTAATGGGAAGATTCTTGGTAGTGTATATGAGCAGAGAGATCTTGGTGTCCAGGTACATAAATCCCTGAAAGTTGCTACCCAGGTTAATAGGGCTGTTAAGAAGGCATATGGTGTGTTAGCTTTTATTAGTAGGGGGATCGAGTTTCGGAGCCACGAGGTCATGATGCAGCTGTACAAAACTCTGGTGAGGCCGTACCTTGAGTATTGTTTGCAGTTCTGGTCACCGCATTATAGGAAGGATGTGGAAGCTTTAGAAAGGGTGCAGAGGAGATTTACTAGGATGTTGCCTGGTACGGAGGGAAGGTCTTACGAGGAAAGGCTGAGGGACTTGGGGTTGTTTTCGTTAGAGAGAAGGAGGAGGAGAGGTGACTTAATAGAGACATACAAGATAATCAGAGGGTTAGATAGGGTGGATAGTGAGAGTCTTTTTCCTCGGATGATGATGGCAAACACGAGGGGACATAGCTTTAAGTTGAGGGGTGAAAGATATAGGACAGATGTCAGAGGTAGTTTCTTTACGCAGAGTGTAGTAGGGGTGTGGAACGCCCTGCCTGCAACAGTAGTAGACTCGCCAACTTTAAGGGCATTTAAGTGGTCATTGGATAGACATATGGATGAAAATGGAATAGTGTAGGTCAGATGGTCGGCGCAACATCGAGGGCCGAAGGGCCTGTACTGCGCTGTAATGTTCTAATTCTGATTCTAATTCTAATCTTAAAGTCTTTTGCGAATTCCCTTTTTAAAGGTGGGTTTCTTTCCCTCTGTCTCTATCCCTGACCACACATTTCATCTCTTCATCTTCCACCCTGCAAAATCATATTATATGGAAGGCAGGAACTCTGTTGCCACTCCTACACCACTGTAAGATCTGATCTCGGGTCACAGATTAACAGAAAGGAAGTCGAAGGGTCACAAGCAAATTATTGCAGGGAAACCATTGGAAAAAATTCGGAGGGACAGGAGTAATCTCCACGTGGAGAGGCAGGGATTAATCAGGAATAGTCAGCATGGCTTTGTCAAGGGGAGTTCGTGTATAACTAAATTGATTGATTATTTTCGAGGCGGTGACTAGGGGTGGAAAGGAGGGTAAAGCAGTAGTCTATATGGACTTCAGTAAGGCTTTTGATGGGGTCCCGCATGGGAGATTTGTTAAGAAGGTAAGAGCCCATGGGATCCAGGGCAACTTGGCAAATTGGATCCAAAATTGGCTTAGTGGCAGGAGGCAGAGGGTGATGGTCAAGGGTTATTTTTGCAAGTGGAAGCCTGTGACCCGTGGTGTACTGCAGGGATCGGTGCTGGGACTCTTGCTGTTTGTAGTGTACATTAATGATTTGGACGTGAATATAGGAGGTATGATCAGTAAGTTCACAGCTGACACGAAAATTGGTGGTGTTGTAAATCGTGAGGAGGAAAGCCTTAGATTACAGGATGATATAGATGGGCTGGTAAGATGGGCAGAGGAGTGGCAAATGGAATGTAATCCTGAGAAGTGTGAGGTGATGCATTTTGGGAGGGCGAACAAGGCAAGGAAATATACAATGGATGGTAGGACCCCAGGAAGTACTGAAGGTCAGAGGGACCTAGGTGTACTTGTCCATTGATCACTGAAGGCAGCAGCACAGGTAGACAATGAGGACAGGAAGACGTATGGGACACTTGCCTTTATTAGCCGAGGCATAGAATATAAGAGCAGGGAGGTTATGATGGAGCATAAAACTCCAGTTAGGCCACAACTGGAGGACTGTGTATAGTTCTGGTTGCCGCACTATCAAAAGGATGTGATTGCAATGGAGAGGGTGCAGAATAGATTCACCAGGATGTTGCCTGGGCTGGAGCATTTCAGCTATGAAGAGCGACAGAAAAGGCTAGGGTTGTTTTCCTTAGAGCAGAAAAGGATGGGGGGTATCATGATTGAGCTATACAAAATAACGAGGGGCATTGATAGGTTAGATATGAAGAATCTTTTTTTCCCTGAGCGGACGGGTCAATAACCAGGGGGAATCGATTTGAGGTAAGGGGCAGGAGGTTTAGAAGGGATTTGAGGAAAATAATTTTCACCCAGAGGGTGGTTGGAATCTGGAACACACTGCCTTAAGAGATGGTCCGGGCAGGAACCCTCACAACATTTCAGAAGTATTTAGATGAGCACTTGAATCGCCATGGCAAACAAGGCTACAGGCCAAGTGCTGGGAATTGGGATTAGAATAGTTCGGTGCTTGATGGCCGGCACAGACACAGTGGGCTGAAGGTCCTGTTTCGGTGCTGTATATCTCTATAATTCTATGACTCTTTGAGGAGTAACAGTTCAAATAGAGCATAACATCAGAAGAGACATAGTGGACATAGGACCTGTGGCAGGTGAGAATGGCTTTCAGTTATGGATCAGATGTTAGAAGCTATTATTAAAGACGTTAGAAAGACGTTAAAGCACGTCGAAAAAATCAAGGTGATCAGGGAGAGTCAACATGGTTTTGTGAAAGGGAAATCATGTTTAACCAATATGCTGGAGTTCTTTGAAGAAGTAACATGTACTGTGGATAAAGGGGAACTGGTGGATCTACAGTACTTAGATTTACAGACCACATCAAACGTCATTGTGTAAAATAAAAGCTCATAGTGTAGGGGGTAATATAATTGGCATGGATAGAGGATTGGCTAGCTAACAGGAAACAGAGTAGTCATAAATGGGTTATTTTCTGGTTGGCAAGCTGCAACGAGTGGTGTGCCACCGCGATCAGTGCTGGGGCCTCAACTTTTTACAATTGATATAAATGATTTTGATGAATGGACCCAAGGTATGCTTGCGAAATTTGCTAATGACTCCAAGATAGGTAAGAAGGTAAGTTCTCAAGAGGACATAAGGAGGTTACAAAGGGATATAGATAGGTTAAATGAGTGGTCTCATTTAAAAGAACTGGCAAATGGAGTATAATGTGAGAAAAGGTCAAACTGTCCATTTTGGCTGGAGGACCTGACTGTTACCTCGAGACTTAACTATTCCAACACACTCCTGGCTGCTCTCCCACATTCTATTCTCTGCAACCTTGTGGTCATCCAAAACTCTGCTGTCACCTTCTAATTTACACTAAATTCTGTTCACCCAACATTAGGGATTAGGGAACCATGGATGACAGGTGAAATTGTGAGACTAGCTAAGAGGAAAAAGGAAGCATACATAAGGTGTAGGCGGCTGATGAAAGACGAAGCTTTGAAAGAATATCGGGAATGTAGGACCAATCTGAAACGAGGAATTAAGAGGGCTAAAAGGGGTCATGAAATATATTTAGCAAACAGGGTTAAGGAAAATCCCAAAGCCTTTTATTCATATATAAGGAGAAAGAGGGTAACTAGAGAAAGGATTAGCCCACTAAAGGACAAAGGAGGAATGTTATGCTTGGACTCAGCGAAAATGGGTGAGATTCCAAACGAGTACTTTGCATCGGTATTCACCGAGGAGAGGGACATGACGGATGTTGAGGTTAGGAACAGATGTTTGATTACTCTCGGTCAAGTCGGCAGAAGGAGGGAGGAAGTGTTGGGTATTCTAAAGGGCATTAAGGTGGACAAGTCCCCAGGTCCGGATGGGATCTATCCCAGGTTACTGAGGGAAGCGAGAGAGGAAATAGCTGGGGCCTTAACAGATATCTTTGCAGCATCCTTAAACACGGGTGAGGTCCCGGAGGACTGGAGAATTGCTAATGTTGTCCCCTTGTTTAAGAAGGATAGCAGGGATAATCCAGGTAATTATAGACCGGTGAGCCTGACGTCAGTGGTAGGGAAGCTGCTGGAGAAGATACTGAGGGATAGGATCTATTCCCATTTGGAAGAAAATGGGCTTATCAGTGATAGGCAACATGGTTTTGTGCAGGGAAGGTCATGTCTTACCAACTTAATAGAATTATTTGAGGAAGTGACAAAATTGATTGATGAGGGAAGGGCTGTCGATGTCATATACATGGACTTCAGTAAGGCGTTTGATAAGGTTCCCCATGGCAGGCTGATGGAGAAAGTGAAGGCGCATGGGGTCCAAGGTGTATTGGCTAGATGGATAAAGAACTGGCTGGGCAACAGGAGACAGAGAGTAGCAGTGGAAGGGAGTTTCTCAAAATGGAGACGTGTGACCAGTGGTGTTCCACAGGGATCCGTGCTGGGACCACTGTTGTTTGTGATATACATTAATGATTTGGAGGAAAGTATAGGTGGACTGATTAGCAAGTTTGCAGACGACACTAAGATTGGTGGAGTAGCAGATAGTGAAGGGGACTGTCAGAGAATACAGCAGAATATAGATAGATTGGAGAGTTGGGCAGAGAAATGGCAGATGGAGTTCAATCAGGGAAAATGCGAGGTGATGAATTTTGGAAGATCCAATTCAAGAGTGAACTATACAGTAAATGGAAAAGTCCTGGGGAAAATTGATGGCCAGAGAGATTTGGGTGTTCAGATCCACTGTTCCCTGAAGGTGGCAACGCAGGTAAATAGAGTGGTCAAGAAGGCATACGGCATGCTTTCCTTCATCGGACGGGGTATTGAGTACAAGAGTTGGCATGTCATGTTACAGTTGTATAGGACTTTGGTTCGGCCACATTTGGAATACTGCGTGCAGTTCTGGTCGCCACATTACCAAAAGGATGTGGATGCTTTGGAGAGGGTGCAGAGGAGGTTGACCAGGATGTTGCCTGGTATGGAGGGCAATAGCTATGAAGAGAGATTGAGTAGATTAGGATTATTTTCATTAGAAACACGGAGGTTGAGGGGGGACCTGATTTAGGTGTACAAAATCATGAGAGGTATAGACAGGGTGGATAGCAAGAAGCTTTTTCCCAGAGTGGGGAATTCAATTACTAGAGGACACGAGTTCAAAGTGAAAGGGGAAAAGTTTAGGGGGGATATGCGTGGAAAGTTCTTTATGCAGAGGGTGGTGGGTGCCTGGAATGCGTTGCCAGCGGAGGTGGTGGATGCGGGCACGATGGCGTATTTTAAGATGTATCTAGACAGATACATGAATGGGCAGGAAGAAAAGAGATACAGACCCTGGCTCTTTCACTATATCCTTGCATTTGTTCTCCTTCAGATATTTATCCAATTCCCTTTTGGGATCTACTATTGAATCTGTATCCATCAGCCTATCAGACAGTGCATTCCAAATCCAAACCACTCAGAAACAAAAATACTCATGTCTGCTTCTTTTACCAATCGCCTTAAATCTGTGTCTCTGGTTAGTGACCCCTTGGACATTGGAAACAGATTCTCTTTATTTAATTTATCTAAATCCTTCCTAATGTTAAACACCTCAATGAAATCTCCTCTGAAAGTTCTCTGCTCTAAGCAGAACAACCCCAGCTACATAACTGTAATCCCTCATGCCCTGACAAATTCTAGTAAAACAGTTCTGTACCCTCTCCGAAGGCTTCATGTCCTCCCTGAAGTGTGGTTCCCAGTATTCGACACAAGACTCCAGGTGCAGCTGAACTAGTATTTTATATATGTTTCACATAATGTCCTTGCTTTTGTTCTTTTTGCCTCTATTTATAAACCCTAGGATCCCATATATTTATTAACTGTCAAGTTAACCTTTCCTGCCACCTTCAAAGATTTGTGTACAAATCCCAGGTGTCTCTGTTATTTCACCATCTTTATAGTTACACCATTTAACTTGTATTGTCTCTCTTCATTCATCCTTTCAAAATGTATTACTTCACACATCTGCAATGCCAATTAAATATTGAGAAGATTGAAGCCATTGTTTTCTGTCTCTGCTCCAAACATTTCCTAGTTGCACACTCCATCCGTCTCCTTTGTAAATGTTTGAGACGAAGCCAAACTGCTCACAGACTTAGTTACATAGTTAACCCTGAGATGTCTTGACATGAGCTTCCTACCAAATATTCACACCATCACTAAAACGGCCTATCTCCAACCCCCGTGGAGTTGCATTGCTGGTTAAAGAGTAAATGAACGCAATGGTAAGGCAGGATATTAGATCTGACGATGTCGAATATGTATGGGTAGAGCTGAGAAACACTAAGGGGCAGAAAACGATAGTGGGGGTTGTATATAGACCCCCAGACTGTAGTGCTGAATTTGGGAATGGCATTGGACAGGAAATTAGAGACGCGTGCGATAAAGGAACATCTGTAATAATGGGTTTCTTGAATCTGCATATAGATTGGGCAAATCAAATTGGTCGCAATACATTGTGGAGGAATTCCTGGAGAATATACGGGATGGTTTTCAGGACCAATTCTTTGAGGAACCAACTGGAGAACAGGCTATCCTAGACTGGCTATTGTATAGTGAGAGAGGAATAATTGACAATCTAGTTGTGTGAGATCCCTCGGGGATGAGCGACCATAATATGATAGAATTCTTCATCATGATGAAGAGTGTCCTAGTTGATTCTGAGACTAGGGTCGTGAATCTTAATAAAGTAAGCTACGAAGGTATGAGGCATGAGTCGTTGATGATACATTGGGAAACGTTACTTAAAGAGATAACAGTGGAAAGGCAATGGCAAAGATTCAAAGAGTGCATGGATGAACTGCAACAATTGTTTATCCCTGTCTGGCGCAAAAGTAAAATAGAAAAGGTAGCCAAATCATGGCTTGCAAGGAAAATTAGAGATAGCGTTAGATCCAAGGAAGAGGCATATAAATTTGCCAGGAAAAAAACAACAGACCTGAGGATTGGGAGCAGTTTAAAATTCAGCAAAGGAGGACCAAGGGATTGATTGAGAAGGGGAAAATGGAGTACAAGAGTAAGCTTTCGGGGAACATAAAAACTGACTGTAAACGAATCTATAGGTATGTGAAGCGGAAAAGATTGGCGAAGACAAATGCAGGTCCGTTACAGTCAGAAACAGGGGAATGTATTCTGGGAAACAAAGAAATGGCTGACCAACTAAATGCATACTTTAGTTCTGTCTTCACAAAGGAGGACGCCAATATCATACCAGAAATGTTGGTGAATACAGGGTTTAGTGAGAGAGAAGAACTGAATGAAATCAGTATTAGTAGAGAAATGGTGTTGGGGAAGTTGATGGTATTGAAGGCCGATAAATCCCCAGGGCCTAGTAATCTACATCCCAGAGTACTTAGGAAGTGGCCCGAGAAATACTGGATGCATTGGTGGTCATCTTCCAAGATTCTATGGACTCTGGAACAGTTCATACAGATTGGAAGGTAGCTAATGTAACCCCACTATTAAAAAAGGAAGGGAGAGAGAGCAGGAAATTGTAGACCAGTCAGCCTGATATTGGTCGTGGGGAAAATCCTGGAGTCCATTATCAAAGATTTTGTAGCAGAGCACTTGGAGAACAGTGGTAGAATCGGATAGAGTCAGCATGGATTTATGAAAGGGAAATCATGCTTGATAAATCTACTAGCATTCTTCGAGGACGTCACTAGTAGAGTTGATGAGGGGGAGCCAGTGGGTGTGGCTTATTTGCACTTTCGGAAGGCTCACGACAAAGTTCCACGTAAGGGTTTAGCGTGTAAAATTAAAGCACATGGGATTGGGGGCAGTGTATTGCGATAGATAGAAAATTGGTTGGGAGACAGGAAACAAAGCATTGGATCATACGGATCTTTTTCTGAATGGCAGGCAGTGAATAGTGGGGTACCGCAGGGATCGGAGCGAGGACCCTAGCTATTCACAATATATATTAATGATTTAGATGAGGAAACTAAATGTAATATCTCCAGATTTGCAGCTGATACAAAATTGGGTGTGAGGGTCAGTTGTGAGTAGAATGCAGAGAGGCCTCCGGGTGATTTGGACAAGTTGAGTGAGTGGGCAAATGCATGGCAGATGCAGTATAATGTGGATAAATGTGAAGTTATCCACTTTACTAGCAAAAACAGGAAGGCAGATTATTATCTGAACGGCTATAAACTGAGAGAGGGGAATATGCAGCGAGACCTGGGTGTTCTCGTACACCAGTCACTGAAGGTAAGCATGCAGGTGCAACAGGCAGTCGAAAAAGGCGAATGTTATGTTGGCCTTTATAGAGACAGGATTCGAGTACAGGAGCAGGGATGTTTTGCTGCAATTATACAGGGCCTTGGTGAGGCCGCACTTGGAATATTGTGTGCAGTTTTGGTCTCCTTATCTGAGGAAGGATGCTCTTGCTATAGAGGGAGTGCAGTAGAGTTTTACCAGGCTGATTCCTGGGGTGGTCGGACTGTCGTATGAGGAGAGATTGAGTCGGTTCGGACTATATTCACTGGAATTCTGAAGAGTGAGGAGGGATCTCATCGAAATCTATAAAATTCTAACGGGACTTGACAGGGTATATGCAGGAAGGATGTTCCCGATGGTGGGGGACTCCCGAACCAGGTGTCATAGTCTAAGTATATGGGGTAAAACTTTCAGGACTGAGATGAAGAGACTTTTCTCCACCCAGAGGGTGGTGAGCCTGTGGAAATCTGTCATCACGCCCATATCCAAGGGGGACTGGAAGATTCTGGCCAGTGCCTCTCTTATTTCCACCATTGCTTCCCTCAGCAACCCTCATACATCCCATCCAGACTGGGTAAATGTTCAACTTATTGTGGTACTAAAGTGTTGGACTGAAAAGGGTTAACTGAATCTGTTTGTTCTGTGACTGTAATTAATGTCAGTCTCCATGGACCCTAATAGTGTCACTGGACGTTTTCCATCTTCTATTAATAAGGGGCTTCTTTCGATGTGTTATTCCATAGTGTCAGTGGGAACATCAGCCCCGGCACTAACAGAGATCAGCTGCTCCAAAGAGATCGAGAGAGGATAGATCAGAATCTGAGAACAATAGATTGGAATGTTACAACAATGGGTCAGAATCTGAGAACAATAGATTGGAATGTTACAACAATGGACAGGAGTTTATCCTCGGAACTTTACTCTCTTTCTACATATTATGATCGGTTCTCATTAAACACTCGTATCTATCTCGCACTGAAGATTATTCAATATATTTATTACCCCAGCCTGGCTATTATTGGTGTCCCTGGTAAGTCTCTCTATCTAGCTATTAATCCTTTAAACCATGTTTGACTGCATTACTGCTCCTGTAATTTACTCTGCCCTTCTTGCTGCCGTTGTCTGCCTGGTGAATATCTCCAGATATTAGCTCAACAAACCATTGTGAACTGTATTACAGTTCTTGTCATTTACTCTCTCATCTTTGCTGCTGTTGCTGTCTCTATTTCAGGCCAGGAGATCTGTAAACCCGGTTTCACTGAAATACTGTTCTGTTATGTAAATTTTGGGAAGACGGAAACCAGTGTCATTGGTCTCCATCACAAACTCCATCACCAATCTGGGAGGCACATATTCCACCCTGCCCAATATCTGAGGCTCAACCAGACAGTCTACAACTTCTTTGTTATATTTAAACCTGTGCTGAGTTCATCTCCATATTCTTTCCATCACCAACCCTGCCTAATATCACCTCTATGATATCACCCAACTCCACCTCTTCCTCAGCCCATCTACTGCATAAACCGTCATCCGCATCACTGTTAAATACACAGTTGACAATTCCAATTCCATCTAGTTCACCATCACAGTTCTAAGTCTCCATGAACCACAGCCCATCCAGAACTCTGCTGCCTGTATTCGAACTCACACCAAATCCCGATCACCCATCACCCCTGTGCTCACTGATCTCCATTGGCTCCCGGTATGGCAGCACCTTAATTTTAATATTCTCATTCTTGTGTTTGAATCTCTCCATGGCCTCACCCTTCCATTTATTCACTTTCTCCTCTCCAATTCATATATTCCTGCAAATCTTTCGACTTCAATCTTTTTTCAGTTATCCTTGTAAAGTGAATTTCTTTCCCTCTGTATCTGTCCCGATCCACGATTTTAGACTCTGCAGCAAGACTGCTGCTGACGGTGCAGAATTGGGATCCAAAAAGAGATGTGAATCGCACAGCCGGCCACTTCCAGTGCGGTCTGCACAATATCGCATGCTGGGTGGGGCTCCAGCCCAGTCACATCATCTATGTGCTGTCAGCGTGGTCTTCACAGCCGGCCACCACTACTATGCCCTGCACAGTGTCCCAAGCTGCGCAGGGCTCGAGCTCAATTGTACCTTGTATGTGTTGTTACTTTGAGGGTGGATTTGAAAGTGATGTCAATGTACCATACCAGCAGCTTTGATGTACTTCTTTAAACTTTTTCTGTGCATGTCCACTGACCGCCTGTGTTCGTCACTCACCGCTGAACATACATTCAGTCGCAAAAGGAAACCCCTCCGGTGTTATTTAAAATGACCAGGCATCTATCTTACAGGCTTTTGACTTACTTCTGCTATTGTAAAGTTAGTGGAGGTGTTGTGGATGTTTTTCTGGAGGTTGTGTTGTGAGCTGCTGCAGACATTCAGGGACATTTGTGAACTATACAGTAAATGGAAAAGTCCTGGGGAAAATTGATGTGCAGAGAGATTTGGGTGTTCAGGTCCATTGTTCCCTGAAGGAGGCAACGCAGGTCAATAGAGTGGTCGAGAAGGCATTCGGCATGCTTTCCTTCATCGGACGGGGTATTGAGTACAAGAGTTGGCAGATCATGTTACAGTTGTATAGGACTTTGGTTCGGCCACATTTGGAATACTGCGTGCAGTTCTGGTCGCCACATTACCAGAAGGATGTAGATGCTTTGGAGAGGGTGCAGAGGAGGTTCACCAGGATGTTGCCTGGTATGGAGGGCGCTAGCTATGAAGAGAGGTTGAGTAGATTAGGATTATTTTCATTAGAAAGACGGAGGTTGAGGGGGGACCTGATTAGATTAGAGATACAGCACTGAAACAGGTGTACAAAATCATGAGAGGTATCGACAGCTTGGATAGCAAGAAGCTTTTTCCCAGAGTGGGGGATTCAATTACTGGGGGTCACGAGTTCAAAGTGCGAGGGGAAATGTTTGGAGGGGATATGCGTGGAAAGTTCTTTACGCAGAGGATGGTGGGTGCCTGGAACGCGTTGCCAGCGGAGGTGGTATACGCGGGCGCGATAGCGTCTTTTAAGATGTATCTAGACAGATACATGAATGGGCAGGAAGCAAAGAGATACAGAGCATTAGAAAATAGGCGACATGTTTAGATAGAGGATCTGGATCGGCGCAGGCTTGGAGGGCCGAAGGGCTTGTTTTTGTGCTGTAATTTTCTGTGTTCTTTGTTCTTTGAGTACAGAGGATTTGGTGACCCAACTCTGGACGACGTATGGGGACTGTAGTTACGGTGTCTCTGGGTCTGTAACATGAGCAACAAATGGAGCAGATGCTGCCGAGAGGGGAAGCTCTGTAAAGAGAGAGGAGGAGAGGGCTCTTCCCTACCCACCCCGGGTGCTCCAAGCGCACTTTTCCTACCTACACCTAACCCAGGAGCAATGTGTGAGGTGAATCTGATTCAATAAGGAGGTGGTCACAGAGCTGTGTCACCTCTTGTAACACAACCGGGCGCCTCACACCAGGGTGAGGACGGAGCTGTCAGTGGTTGTTAAGGTCACAGTTTCATTGAACTTCTATGTATCTGGATATTTACAGGCAGGAGCAGGTGACATATCCAACATAGAGTGGTGGAAATTGATGGAGTCATTTACAACACAGAAAGAGGCCATTCAGCCCCTCACTGCCGGCTTTCTGTGCAACAATCCAGTCAGCCCCACTCTCCCACTCCCCCGCTCAATCCCCGTATCCCTGCAAGTTCATTTCCTTCAGGTTTCCATCCAGTTTCCTTTTGAAATCTTTGATTGTCTCGGCTTCCACCATCCTCATGGGCAGTGAGTTCCAACTCATTACCATCAACTGTGTAAAAAAGTTCCTCCTCATATTCCCCTGCATCAAACCTTCCATCTGTCCCCCCTGGTCTTCGTTGCATCAGTTAATGGGAACAGTGTTTCCTTGTCTATCTTATCTAAGTCTATCATAATCATGTACACCTCTATCAAATCTCTCTCAATCTCCTTTACTCCAGGGAGAACAACTCCATCTTCTCCAAACTCACTTTGTACCTAAACTCCCATCCCTGGTATCATTCTGGTAAATCTCCTCTGCACCCTCTCAAGGACTTTCACATCCTTCCTGCAGTCTGGTGACCAGAACAGGGCACAGTTCTCTTGTTGGAGTCTAACCAAAGCTTTGTAAACTTTCAGAAAAACCGCCCTGTTTTTGTATATTTGCCTCTAATGATGAAGCCCAAGATCTGATATGTTTTGCTAAACACTCTGCTAATATGTCCTGCCACCTTCAAAGATCAATGCATATGGAGCCCCTGGTCCTTCTGTTCCTGCAAAATCTTTAGAACTGTGTCATTAAGTCTATGTTCTCTTCCTATTCTTTCTGACAAAATACATTGCCTCACACTCCTCTTTATTAAATTCTACCTGCCACTTCTATGTCTATTCTGCTCACCTATCTATATCATGTTGTAGGTGGTTTGTATCATCTTCACTGTTCCCCACTCCTCCAAGGTTGCAATCATCAGAAAAAATATAAATTCTACTCCGTATTCCAAGATCCGTGTCATTTTTAAGCGGTAAAAAAAAACAACTGTGGTCCCAGCACTGACCATTGTGTAACATCAATGTCGACCATCCTCCAGTCTGAAAAATAACCATTTAACACATTTCTCTTTTTGCTGTCCTTTGGACAGTTTTTGATCCAATTGGATGATATTCCATGAGCTTCAATTTTGTTAACCAAGCTTGTGTGTGGTTCTTAATCAAATACTTTCATAAAATCCAGGTAGACAACATCCACCACATCCCCTTCATCAACCTTCTCTGATCATCGAAATAAATTCAATTAGCCCATCAAGCATAATCTGCCTTCTAGAAATCCGTGCTGACACTCCTTAATTAACTCAAACCTCTCCATGTGTGTGTTGTCCTTTTCCCCTGATCATTGTTTCTAAAACCTTACTCACCACTGATGTTACACGAACTGACCAGTAGTTACGAGGCCTGTGTGTTGTCCATTGATAATTCTGGGAGGTGAGGGTGACCATCTATGTCATCATTTTCTCCCTCAGCAGGGAGAAGCAGGATGAGAGATCTAGTGGGTTTGTCAGGATAGCAGGTTTCCTGATGGTGTAGTAGGCTCTGCGGGGTCTCCATGTCAATGGTTTGAGGTACAGGAACTGAAAGAACTCTCACTCCATTAATGTACAGTTGGTGTGTGAGCATGCCCAGTAAATCATGTTGGTGAATGTCCACTATCCTATCAGCAGCCACCATACCTTCATTCTGAAGCAGTCAACCAGTCCCAACACTGCGGGTCTCCATGCAGAACCAGAATGCGACTCCTCGGAGACAAAGGAAACCCCCCTCTAGACACAACTCATGTTTCTACAACCCCAAACCATCTCCCACCACCAACCAAGCGCACACAATTAACATGTGTAAAATGTGAGCAATGGAGTCACCAGGAACATGGTGGAACAGACCATCGGTGTGATGAAGCTTTACTCCCGATGTCTGAACCGCTCGGGGGGGAGTCCTCCAGTACACACTGGAGCAGGTGCCCAAGTTCATGGTGTTCTGCTGCACCCTTCATTTCATCACCATCACGAGGACACCGGCATTGGCAGCAGGGATCCGGAGGCCACCTCAGGAGAATGAGGAGGAGGCAAGGAGGATATTTTCTGGATGCCTTCCACCAGGACAGGCTGTCGGAGAGTCCCTGCTAAGATTCAGTTTCCTATAGGGCAACTTCCCTTTCCCACAATGAATCCCCCATTCTCCACCATTACACCCATCTGAGACGCCCCATCACAGTGTTATTACAGCACAGAAGGAACTATTCACTCCGACGTGTCTGCGTCGCCTTTCCGAATGAGCAATTCACCTAATCCCATTCCCTGCCTTCTTCACATAATCCTGCACATTCCTCCTTCTAATACACCAAATTATTCAGCTTGAGCATGTTTATAGATGTGGCCACCCAACTTCTGGATTAGTCCCAGTGCCATGCACAGCTGAGTATATAAATAGAAAACTAAAACAGATGAATGCGTGGCTGAGAAGATGGTGCAGGAGGGAGGGCTACAGATTCCTGGATATTGGGACCGGCTCTGAAGGAGATGGGACCTGTACAGGCCGGACTGGTTGCACCGGATTGTAGCCGGGACTGAGTTACCTGCAGAACGTTTTGCTCGTGCTGTCGGGGAGGGTATAAACTAGTTTGGCAGGGGGGTGGGGACCTGAGGGTAGACTCAGTTGGGACAAAACCTGAAATGAAAATAGAAGGCAGAAAATAATGGATGAGTCTAGAAAACAGAGGAAAAGAGGGTTAGAATTTTTTTTAAGAGTTTGGCTGTGCTCAAGGGTATCTATTTCAATGCAAGAAGTATAGCAAATAAAGCTGATGTGCTGAGGGCAAGGTGGACAGGTGGCAGTATGATATCATAGCTAGCACAGAAACATAGCTGAAGGAGGGACAGGAATGGCAGCTCAACGTTCCTGGTTACAGGGTTTTCAGACACGATAGGGAGGGGGTAAAGAAAGGAGGGGAAGTGGCAATTTCGGTCAAGAAATCTATTACAGCTGTGAGGAGGGATGATATGTTGGAAGGTTCGTCAACTGAGGCGATATGGATTGAGCTAAGGAACCAAAAAGGGGCAATATCACTGCTGGGAGTGTGATCCCGTCAGCCAAACAGTCCGAGGGAGATAGAAGAGCAGATATTTAGGCAAGTCTCTGAGAAGTGCAAGAACAATAGGGCAGTAATAGTAGGGTATTTCAATAACCCCAATATTAACTGGGATAATGTTAGTATGAAAAGAATTAAGGGAACAGAAATCTTGAGGTGCATTCAGGAGAACGTTTTTGGTCAGGATGTAGCAAGTCCAACAACAGAGGGTGCAGTTTTAGACATTGTTTTTGGAAATGAAGATGGGCAGGTGGAAGGAGTGGCAGGGAAGAGCATTTTGGTGGGAGTGATCATAATTCAGTTAGTTTTAACTTAATTATGGAACAGGACAAGAGATACATCAGGAGTTAGCGTTCTCAATGGGGAAAGGCGAATATTACTAAACTGAGGAGCGAAAGTGGACTGGAAACAGCTGTTTGAAGGTAGTTCAGTCTCAGAGCAGTGGGAGGCATTCAAAGGGGAGATTCAAAAGGTTCAGGATAAACATGTTCCCACAAGGAAAAAGGGTGAGGAGGCCAAATCTCGAGTCCCATGGATGTCAAGGAGCCGACAGGGTAGGATAACGCAGAAAAGGAAAGCTTCTGTCCGACACTGAGAACTTAATACTGCAGAAAGCTGAGAGGAGTATAGCAAGTGGAGGGATCAAATCAAAAAGGAAGTTAGGAAAGGAAAGTGAGGGTATGAAAGAATATTGGCAAGCAAAATCAAGGTGAACCCAAAGATGTTTTCTCAATACATTACGAGGAAGAGGATAACTAAGAGGAGAGTAGGACCCATAATAGATCAGAAAGGTAACCTTTGTATAAGGGTGGAAGATATTGGACTGGTTCTCATTGAGCACTTTGCGTATGTATTCAGAAAAGAGGGGGGATTTAGATATTGTCGTTAAGGACGAAGAGTGTGAATTATTGGATGTAGTAAACATAGGGAGAGAGGAAGTATTAATGGGATTAGCATCCTTGAAAGTTGAAACATCACCAGAGCCGGATGAAATGTTCAAAGAAGCAAGAGAGGAAATAGCAGAGGGTCTGCCTACCATCATTTCCCAATCTCACTAGATACAGTTGTGATGCTGGAGTTTTGTAGAATCGCTAACATTGTACCTCTGTTTAAAAAGGGAGCGAAGGATAGTCTGAATAATTACAGGCTAGTCAGTATAACATCAGTAGTGGGCAAATTATTGGAATCTATTCTGAGAGACAGGATAAACTGTCAATTAGAAAGGCTCAGGTCAATCAAGGACAGTCAGCATGGATTTGTTAAGTGACTCTCTTGTTTGACCAAATTGATCGAATTTTTTGAAGCTGTTACAAGGAATATAGATGAGGGTAGTGCAGTTGATGTGGTCTACATGGATTTTAGCAAGGCTTCTGACAAGGTCCCACATGACAGCCTGGTTCAAAAAATAAAATCCCATGGCATCCAGAGAAATGCAGCAAGGCGGATACAAAATTGGCTCAGTGGCAGGAAACACAGGGTAATTATTGACAAGTATTTTTGCGACTGGAGGACTGTCCCCATTGTCATTCCACAGGGCTCAGTAATGGGTCCCATGCTTTCTGTGGTCTATATTAAAGATTTAGACGTAAATTTAGGGGTATGATCAATATTTTTGCAGACGACACAAAGGTTGGCCATGCGGTGGATAGCGAGAAGGATAACTGTAGGCTGCAGGAAGATATTGACGGTCTGGTCTGACGGGCAGAAAAATGGGAATCGACCTGGATAAGTGTGAGGTGATGCTATTGGGGAGCTCAAACAAGCAAAGTAATACACGATTACTAGGACAATACTGAGAAGTGTAGAGGAAGTAAGGGACTTTGGAGTGAATGCCCACAGATCCCTGAAGATAGCAGGACAGGTCAATAAGGCAGTTAAGAAGGCATATGGAATCATTTCCCTTTTCAGCCTAGGGATAGAATGCAAGAGCTGGAACTGTATAAATCATTGGTAAGGCCACAACTTGAATACTGTGTGCAGTTCTGGTAACCACATGACAAAAAGGAGGCAATTGCACTAGAGAGGGTACAGAGGAGATTTACGAGGATGTTGCCAGGACTGGAAAAATGCAGCTATGAGGAAAGATTGGATAGGCTGGGGTTGTTATTCATGGAACAGAGAAGGCTTGAGGGGAGATCTGATTGAAATGAACAACAGTTTGTGGGGCCTGCATTGAGTGGAGGTGAAGGGTCTATTCACCTTAGCAAAAAGGTCAGTGACTAGGGGACATAGATTTAAAGTGATTGGCAGAAATATCAGAAGGGAGTTGAGGAAAAACATGTTCACCCAGAAATACAAAATTGCCTCAGTGACAGGAAGCAAAGGGTAATTGTTGACGGGTATTGACTGGAGGACTGTTACCAGTCGTGTTCCAGAGGGCTCGGTACTGTGTGCCCTGCTTTTAGTGAGGGTCTGTAACTCACTTCATGAAAGGATGGTTCAGGCAGAAACCCTCCACTCATTCAAAAGGAGTCTGGATGTGCACCTCAAGTATCATAATCTGCAGGGCTATGGATCAAGTGCTGGAATGTGGGATTAGAATAGGTGGATAACATTTCGGCTGGCACAGTCACGATGGGCCAAGTTACCTCTTTCTGTGCCTTAAATTTTCTACGATTCTATGATTCTATAACACGAATCACGCTATCCTCGTTAACAGTCACAATTCTGTCAACAAACTATCAAGATGATCAGAAATGATTTTCCATGAAGCTATCCCTGCTGCTTGTCATTTATTAAGATATGATTTTACAAGTAAGAAATATTTTTGTGCTGGGTTATGGCCTCCAGAATTTTCCAATAATCAACATTAGGCTGATAGTTACAAGGTTATCCAACCTCCCCTTCTTGAAACAGCGTGTAACATTTACAGCCCTCCAGTTCTCTGGCAGCATTTTTAAAAATTCATTCATGGGATGTGGACACCGCTGGCCAGGCCAGCATTTATTGCCCATCCCTAATTACCCATGCGAAGGTGGTGATGAGCTGCCTTCTTGAACCACTGCAGTCCATGTGGGGTCGGTACACCCACAGTGCTGTGAGGAAGGAAGTTCCAGTATTTTGACCCAGCGACAGTGAAGGAACGGCAAGATAGTTTCAAATCAGCATGGTGTGTCGCTTGGAGGGGAACTTGCAGGTGGTGATGTTTCCATATATCTGCTGCCCTTGCCCTTCTATGCGGTAGAGGCTGTGTGTTTGGAAGGTGCTGTCTAAGGAGCCTTGTTGTGTTGCTGCAGTGCATCTTGTAGATGGTACACATTGCTGCCATTGTGCGTCGGTGGTGGAGGGAGTGAATGTTGTGGATGGGGTGCCAATCAAGCGGGCTGCTTTGTACTGGATGGTGCCGAGCTTCTTGAGTGTTGTTGGAGCTGCACCCATGAGGACAAGCGGAGAGTATTCCATCACACTCCTGGCTTGTGCCTTATAGATGGTGGACTGGCTTTGGGGAGTCAGGAGGTGAGTTAATCGCCTCAGCATTCCTCGCCCATGACCTGCTCTTTGAGCCATGGTATTTATATGGCTACTCCTGTTCAGTTTCTGGTCATTGGTAGCCCCTAGGATGTTGATAGTGGTGGATTCAGCTATGGTAATGTCATTGAATGTCAAGGGAGATGATGAGATTCTCTCTTGTCGGTGATGGTCATTGCCTGGCACAATGGCAGTGCGAATGATACTTGCCAATTATCAGCCCAAGCCTTGATATTGTCCAGGTCTTGCTGCATTTCTACACGGACTGCTTCAGTATGTGAGGAGTCACGAATGGTGCTGAACATTGTGCAATCATCAGCCAACATCCCCACTTCTGGTCTTGTGATTGAAGGAAGGTCATTCATGAAGCAGCTGAAGATGGTTGGGTCTCGGAAACTACCCTGAGGAACTCCTGCAGTGATGTCCTGGAGTTGAGCTGATTGACCTGCAACTACCACAACCATATTCCTTTGTGCTAGGTATGACTCCAACCAGCAGAGAGTTTTCCTGCTGATTCCCACGGACTTCATTTTTGCTCTGGCTCCTTGATGCCTTACTCAGTCAAATGCTGCCTTGATGTCAAGGCAGTCACTCATACCTCACCTATTGAATTCAGCTCCTTCGTCCATGTTTGAACCAAGGCTGTAATGAGGTCAGGAGCTGTGTGACCCTGGAGGAACCCAAACTGAGCGTCACTAAGCAGGTTATTGCTAAGCAAGTGCTGTTTGATAGCATTGTCGATGACACCTTCCATCACTTTACTGATGATTGAGAATAGGCTGATGGGGCGGTAATTGGCCGGGTTGGATTTGTCCTGCTTTTTGTGTACAGGACATAGCTGGGCAATTTTTCACATTGACGGGTAGATGCCAATGTTGTAGCTGTACTTGAACAGTTTGATGGGGGAATGGAGGTTCTGGAGCACAGGTATTCAGTACTATTTCAGGAATATTGTCAGGGCCCATAGCCTTTGCAGTATCCCGTGCCTTCAATCGTTTCTTGATATCACGCTGAGTGAATCCAACCATGAGAAGCAGTACTGTATACTCCCCTCCACATCCAGTCTGAACATGACTGTTCACCACCTCTCTCTGCTTTCTGTCCCTGAGTCAGTGTCATATCAACACTATCAATGTCACATTAATCCATGTCATGACAAGTCTATGAAATATCCACACTATCACTGTCACATTAATCCATGTCATGACAAGTCTATGAAATATCCACACTATCACTGTCACATTAATCCATGTCATGACAAGTCTATGAAATATCCACACTATCACTGTCACATTAATCCATGTCATGACAAGTCTATGAAATATCCACACTATCACTGTCACATTAATCCATGTCATGACAAGTCTATGAAATATCCACACTATCACTGTCACATTAATCCATGTCATGACAAGTCTATGAAATATCCACACTATCACTGTCACATTAATCCATGTCATGACAAGTCTATGAAATATCCACACTATCACTGTCACATTAATCCATGTCATGACAAGTCTATGAAATATCCACACTATCACTGTCACATTAATCCATGTCATGACAAGTCTATGAAATATCCACACTATCACTGTCACATTAATCCATGTCATGACAAGTCTATGAAATATCCACACTATCACTGTCACATTAATCCATGTCATGACAAGTCTATGAAATATCCACACTATCACTGTCACATTAATCCATGTCATGACAAGTCTATGAAATATCCACACTATCACTGTCACATTAATCCATGTCATGACAAGTCTATGAAATATCCACACTATCACTGTCACATTAATCCATGTCATGACAAGTCTATGAAATATCCACACTATCACTGTCACATTAATCCATTTCATGACAAGTCTATGAAATATCCACACTGTCACTGTCACATTAATCCATGTCATGACAAGTCTATGAAATATCCACACTGTCACTGTCACATTAATCCATGTCATGACAAGTCTATGAAATGTCCACACTATCACTGTCACATTAATCCATGTCATGACAAGTCTATGAAATGTCCACACTATCACTGTCACATTAATCCATGTCATGACAAGTCTATGAAATATCCACACTATCACTGTCACATTAATCCATGTCATGACAAGTCTATGAAATATCCACACTATCACTGTCACATTAATCCATGTCATGACAAGTCTATGAAATATCCACACTATCACTGTCACATTAATCCATGTCATGACAAGTCTATGAAATATCCACACTATCACTGTCACATTAATCCATGTCATGACAAGTCTATGAAATATCCACACTATCACTGTCACATTAATCCATGTCATGACAAGTCTATGAAATATCCACACTATCACTGTCACATTAATCCATGTCATGACAAGTCTATGAAATATCCACACTATCACTGTCACATTAATCCATGTCATGACAAGTCTATGAAATATCCACACTATCACTGTCACATTAATCCATGTCATGACAAGTCTATGAAATATCCACACTATCACTGTCACATTAATCCATGTCATGACAAGTCTATGAAATATCAACACTATCACTGTCACATTAATCCATGTCATGACAAGTCTATGAAATATCCACACTATCACTGTCACATTAATCCATGTCATGACAAGTCTATGAAATATCCACACTATCACTGTCACATTAATCCATGTCATGACAAGTCTATGAAATATCCACACTATCACTGTCACATACATCCATGTCATGACAAGTCTATGAAATATCCACACTATCACTGTCACATTAATCCATGTCATGACAAGTCTATGAAATATCCACACTATCAATGTCACATTAATCCATGTCATGACAAGTCTATGAAATATCCACACTATCAATGTCACATTAATCCATGTCATGACAAGTCTATGAAATATCCACACTATCACTGTCACATTAATCCATGTCATGACAAGTCTATGAAATATCCACACTATCACTGTCACATTAATCCATGTCATGACAAGTCTATGAAATATCAACACTATCACTGTCACATTAATCCATGTCATGACAAGTCTATGAAATATCAACACTATCACTGTCACATTAATCCATGTCATGACAAGTCTATGAAATATCCACACTATCAATGTCACATTAATCCATGTCATGACAAGTCTATGAAATATCCACACTATCAATGTCACATTAATCCATGTCATGACAAGTCTATGAAATATCAACACTATCACTGTCACATTAATCCATGTCATGACAAGTCTATGAAATATCCACACTATCACTGTCACATTAATCCATGTCATGACAAGTCTATGAAATATCAACACTATCACTGTCACATTAATCCATGTCATGACAAGTCTATGAAATATCAACACTATCACTGTCACATTAATCCATGTCATGACAAGTCTATGAAATATCCACACTATCAATGTCACATTAATCCATGTCATGACAAGTCTATGAAATATCCACACTATCAATGTCACATTAATCCATGTCATGACAAGTCTATGAAATATCAACACTATCACTGTCACATTAATCCATGTCATGACAAGTCTATGAAATATCCACACTATCACTGTCACATTAATCCATGTCATGACAAGTCTATGAAATATCAACACTATCACTGTCACATTAATCCATGTCATGACAAGTCTATGAAATATCAAGACTATCACTGTCACATTAATCCATGTCATGACAAGTCTATGAAATATCCACACTATCAATGTCACATTAATCCATGTCATGACAAGTCTATGAAATATCCACACGATCAATGTCACATTAATCCATGTCATGACAAGTCTATGAAATATCAACACTATCAATGTCACATTAATCCATGTCATGACAAGTCTATGAAATATCCACACTATCACTGTCACATTAATCCATGTCATGACAAGTCTATGAAATATCCACACTATCACTGTCACATTAATCCATGTCATGACAAGTCTATGAAATATCCACACTATCAATGTCACATTAATCCATGTCATGACAAGTCTATGAAATATCCACACTATCACTGTCACATTAATCCATGTCATGACAAGTCTATGAAATATCCACACTATCAATGTCACATTAATCCATGTCATGACAAGTCTATGAAATGTCAGCTGATCACAGGCCGTTTGAATATCTATATACATAAGTGGATATACATGAGTAGGGGCGAAAGATGTTGATATGGTTCTTAATGAATACTTTGTATCTGTCTGAACAGAAGAGGGGATGATGCAGATACTGTGGTTAAGGAGGAGGAGTGTCAATTAATGGATGTGATGTACATAGGGAGAGAGGAAGTATTAATGGGATTAGCATCTTTGAAAGTTGATAAATCACCAGGGCCAGATGAAATGTATTCCAGGCTGTCAAAAGAAGTGAGAGACCAAATAGCAGAGGATATGACCATCATTTTCCAATCCTCACTGGATACAGGTGTAGTGCCAGAGGATTGGTGAACTGTTAACATTGTACCTCTTTAAAAAGGGAGCAAAGGATAGACCGAATAATTGCAGGCCAATCAGTGTAACCTCAGTCGTGGGCAAATTATTGGAATCTATTCTGAGAAACAGGATAAACTGTCACTTAGAAAGGCTCAGGTCAATCAAGGACAGTCAGCATGGATTTGTTAAGGGAAGATATTGTTGACTAACTTGATTGAATTTTTCGACCAAGTCGCAAGGATGATAGATGAGGGTAGTGTGGATGATATGGTCTCCGTGGATTTTGGCAAGGCTTTTGACAAGGTCCCATGTGGCATACTAGGTAAAAAAATACAGTCCCATGGAATCCAGGGAAATGCAGAAAGCTGGATACAAAATTGGCTCAGTGACAGGAAACAAAGGGTGATTGTTGACGGGCGTTTTACTGACTTGAGGTCTATTTCCAGTGGCATTCCACAGGGCTCAGTACTGGGTTCCCAGCTTTTAGTAGTATATATTAACGATTTGAACGTACATGTAGGGGGCATGATCAAGATGTGTGCAGATGGTACACAGATTGGCTGTGCGGTAGCTGGCGAGGAGGATAACTGGGCTGCAGGAAAATATTGATGGCAGAAAATATTGATGGGGCGGCACAGTGGTGCAGTGGTTAGCACTGCAGCCTCACAGCTCCAGGGACCCGGGGTCGATTCTGGGTGCTGCCTGTGTGGAGTTTGAAAGTTCTCCCTGTGTCTGCGTGGCTTTTCTCCGGGTGCTCCGGTTTCCTCCCACAAGCCAAAAGACTTGCTGGTTGGTAGGTAAATTGGCCGTTATAAATTGTCACTAGTATAGGTAGGTGGTAGGGAAATATAGGGAAAGGTGGGGATGTTTGGTAGGAATATGGGATTAGTTTAGGATTAGTATAAATGGGTGGTTGATGGTCGGCACATACTCGGTGGGCCGAAGGGCCTGTTTCAGTGCTATATCTCTAATCTAAAAAAAAAGTGTCACATGGTATTCAGCCTGGTTAAGTATGAGACGATGTAATTGAGGAGGTCAAACAAGGCAAAGGGATAGACAATCAATCGGAAAATATTGAGAAGTGTAGAGGAAGTGAGGGACCTTGGAGTCAATGTCCACTGATGTCCTGAATGTAGCAGGTCAGGTCGATAAGGTGGTTAAGAAGGCATATGGAATCCTTTCCTTTATTGGCTGAGGGATAGAATACAAGAGCAGTGAGGTTATGCTGGAACTGTATAAATCATTGGTTGGGCCACAACCTGAGTACTCTGCAGTTCTGGTCACCTAATTACACAAAGGATGGAATTGCACTAGAGAGGGTACAGAGGAGATTTGCAAGGATGTTTGCCAGGACTGGAAAAATGCAGCTATGAAGAAAGATTAGATAGGCTGGGGTTGTTCTACTTGGAACAGAGAAGGCTGAAGGGAGATCTGATTGAATGGGACATAATTTTGTGGGGCCTGGATAGAGTGGAGGTGAAGAGTCTATTCACCTTAGCAGAGAGATCAGTGACTGGGGGGCAGTGACTTAAAGTGCTTGGTAGAAGGATTAGCGGGGAGTTGAGGAGAAACTTGTTCACCCAAAAATACAAAATGGGCTCAGTGGCAAGAAACAAAGGGTAATTGTTATAATAAAAGCAAAATACTGCGGATGCTGGAAATGTGAAGTAAAACACGAAATGCTGGAAATACTCGGCAGGTCTGGCAACATCTGTGGAGGGAGAAGCAGAGTTAACGTTTCAGTTCAATGATGAAGGGTCACTGACCTGTGACGTTAACTCTGCTTCTCTCTCCACAGATGCTGCCAGACCTGCTGAGTATTTCCAGCATGTCTTGTTTTTATTAAAAGGTAGTTGTTGACGGATATTTTACTGACCTGAGGACTGTTTACAGTGGCGTTCCACAGGGTTCAGTACTGCATCCCCTGTTTATAGTGAGGGTCTAGAACTTACTGCCTGAAAGGATAGTTGAAGCAGAATCCCTCCACTCAATGAAAAGGAAACTGGATGTTCACCTCAACTGTCATTATCTGCAGGGCTGTGGATCAAATGCTGGAAGATGGGATTAGAATAGGTGGATCATTTTTCGGCCGGTGCAGACACAATGGGCCAAGTGGCCTCTTTCTGTATCTTAAACTTTCTATGATTATATTAATGAAACAATCACAGTTACGTCCTCAACGAACTTGATGAAGATTTTCAGGAATTATATTTTATTAAACTTTCCGTGCTGCTTGTCAGTTATTATCCCGTGTTTTACAAGCAAGATATATTTTTGTGTTGGGTTATGACCTCTAGAAGTTTCCAACCACCAACATTAGACTGATAGTTACAGGGTTTACCCAACCTCTCCATTTTAAACAGGGTGTAACATTGACAATCCTCCAGACCTCTGGCGTCACTCTCATATCCAAGGAGGACTGAAAGATTCTGTCCAGTGCTTCTGTCATTTCCACTTTTCCTTCCCTCAGTAACCCTCACAAAACCCATGCAGACTGGATAAATGTTCTACTTTATTGTGGTACAAAAAGTGTTGAATTGAAAGGGGTTAACTGAACCTGTTTGTTCAGTGACTGTAATTAATGTCAGTCACCATGGACACTAATGATGTCAGTGGAGGGTTTCCCTCTTCTATGAATACAGGACTCCTTTCAATGTGTTTTCCGATAGTATTAGCGGGACCATCAGCTCCGGCACTAAAAGGGATCCATGGGCTGCAGAGAGCGGGAGAGGAGAGATCAGAATCTGAACAATAGATGGGAATATTACAACAATGGACAGTAGTTTATCCTATTGGTTTGACCGTCTTACTGCGGATTATTATTGGATTACATTAGAACGCCGGATCTATTGTGCTCTGAAGATGATTCAATTTATTTACTATCCCATCCTCGCTACTATTGGTGTCCCTGGTAAGTCTCTGTATCCAACTATTAGATTCATAAACCATATTTCACTGAGTTAGTGTTCTTGTCATTTAACTCGTGAGAAGACTAAAACCATTATCTTCCGTTTCTGTCACAACTCCATTCCCTGTCTATGATCTGCATCCCCCACGCTGGCCATTCTCTGAGGCTGAACCAGGAGGTTTACAACCTCTGGTATCTATTTAATGCTGAGCTGAGTTCATCCCCATATTCTCTCCATCCCCAGCCCGGCCAATTGTTATGGCCATGTGAGGAGGGGTCAGAGTGGCTCTTCTTTATTTGACTGCAACACTGTTTGTCCTTTATCAACAGTGAATATGCTTAACGTCTCAGTGAGTGTTCTACATCTTACCTTTGGTATGATGGTGAAGAAACCGATTGGACAAGTTCTCTTGAGTTTAAACATGAAAGAGGTGAGTTTATTAAACTTAACAAGAGAAATCCGATCTGAATAAAATCATAAAAAAACGGAACACACAGTTACGTGCACACTCATACGAGAATCACACACACTCAAATATATTAAAGAGTGAGAAGTAAATTTGTGGTTAGATTTGAGTCCAGAATAAATTTCAAAAAACTCATTCTGTGATGTTGGGCGATTCCGTGGTCTTCCAGCTGAAGTTATATTCTTGAAGTCTTTTGCTTGTCGAAGTGCAGTATGTGGCTGGTCCACATTGCTCAGGATTTTCTTTGAGGCTTTCTTCCAATGGTTACTCTGTCTGCAGTAATCTGTAGGCTTGAGGGGTCCGCAGTCACATGTGGTTTTCAAACTTGTGATGTTAGGTGGAGAGAGAGATGGAGAGAGAGAGAGAGAGGGGTCACAGCCCTTCTGCTTCTGCACAGTTTGAATCATTGGCTTGTCTGTCTTTGTCCAGGGGAAACTGCCAGCTGTCACAGAGATGGACAGAAGGTCTCATGACTGCCTCAGTGTATTCTCTGGACCCTTCCAATGAGATTCAAGGTTAGAAACTTCTATCTCCCCAGGGCTCAGGATACCAGTATTTATACTTGGAGGAGTTTGCTCTTTCAAAGTCAATGTGTCAGGGTAGTCTTGCATGCCGTGTTAATGAATGTAATTTTAGGTCATTCAATCACTAGAGCAAGCCAGGCTCATCAGACATGTGTCTCCTGTTGTAGGCCTTAGAATGTGAAAATGTGTTTCAGATGCCAATTACGGTGGCCATCTTGGCTGCCAGTTTTTTCAAGGTTAACTGTCGGATTTTTTTCTATTTAAAGGTTAGTGTAAGTTTCCAATTGATGAATTAAAATTCCTCATTTGGCATGTTGTGTTATCTTAACACCGGCGCAGCACATGGAAAGAAATGTGATAACGGGAACATTTCATTTCAGAACTGTGGGAAGAAAAAGAAAGAAATACACATGCATTCTCAATAATCACTTCTCAAATTCACACATTAATCTTAGAATTATTGCAGCTGACATTGTCTGTTACAGCTGTACTGATTTAACTTTTTTGGCGTTT
Organism: Heterodontus francisci; assembly: GCF_036365525.1. Taxonomy (NCBI): domain Eukaryota; kingdom Metazoa; phylum Chordata; class Chondrichthyes; order Heterodontiformes; family Heterodontidae; genus Heterodontus; species Heterodontus francisci. The sequence continues at coordinate 905,445 of NW_027141990.1, read as the reverse complement.
TGTCTGGGATGGTTATGTGTCGGGTTCGACGCTGGACAATGCATCAACCATTGCATTGTTTACCTTTTCTCTCCTCTAATGAAGTTTTAACTACTCAGGTTCCTGCACCTTAACAATCTTTCTCCCTGAACCGACAGTGTGTAACAAATTGTTTTTTTTAGACCCTGTGAGGTGTCTGAGATCTCCTCTGGGCCTTTGTTCTTGCTGAGTTCGCCTTTGAAATTGTTGTATTTGATTAGCTTTGGGTTTGGGACCTGATCATTGTGTTGTTCAGTGGGTAGATCCACACTGACCTTACTTTTAGCTTTCTGGTGAGGTACCCAAGTGCTGTTTACTTTAGGGTACGTTCCCTTCACTTTTCCCTTTACTATGGGAAGAATCATTTTTTTATCTACCCTATGTCCTCTGGGACATTACCGCTCGCAGGTCTTTGTCCAGCTTTCGCTGCACTCTGCAGCGGCACTTCGACTAGGTGAGGCATCTCCCTCACCATTGACATGCCTTTTTGGGACCTTTCCTTGTCCTTGCACGTTTCTGTAAATGCTGTTAGCAGCCTTTTTAGGCTGCCTCTTTGACCTGCATTTAAGGAGGAGAGCGTAGTGTCTGATGGATCTCACATTTCAGGGTTGGCTATTCGGAGAGTAGGGGGTTCCAGTTGGAATCCTCCTGGCCCTCCTCTAACCTGTCCTCACCGCCCTTTCCAATCCTTCCCTCCTGACTGCCTGACAGATCTGTACTTGGCTGTTCCCTCCACAGCCTTTGCTTTTTGCCTTTGGTCTGGAGTGTCAATTAAATAATGTACCTGACTATTCTTTTTGCCACTCGAAATGGACCACTGAACCGGGATTTCAGGGGTTCACCCTGCAGTGGGAATAGTAACAATAAATTGTCTCTGTCCTGAAATGTTTTAGCCTTGGCATTTCTGTCTCCTTACCTTTTCATAGCTGCCTGGGAGGTCTTTAGGTGCTCCCACAGCATAGAAATGCAGTTTAACATGGAATACTCATCCCTGTGTCCCAAAAACCTCTTTTTGATTAGTTTAAGGGAACCTCTCACCTCGTGTCAATAAACTAATTCAAAGAGACTAAAGCCAGTGGAATCATTGGATAAGTCCCTGGAAACCAACAGGAGAAATCCCAGCCCTTTGTCCCAGTCATGGGGTTGCTCATAGCAGAATGGCCTGATCATTGTCTTTAGGGTCTGATCGTACCGCTCCAAAGCCCCTTGTGACTATGGATGGTAGGCTGAGGACTTTATTTATTTACTTATTTTATTTATTTAGAGATACAGCACTGAAACAGGCCCTTCGGCCGACTGAGTCTGTGCCGACCATCAACAACCCATTTATACTAATCCTACATGAATCACATATTCCTACCACATCCCCACCATCCCTCAACTCCCCTCCCACCAACCTATACTAGGGGCAATTTATAATGGCCAATTTACCTATCAGCCTGCAAGTCTTTGGCTGTGGGAGGAAACCGGATCACCTGGTGAAAACCTACGCGGTCACAGGGAGAACTTGCAAACTCTGCACAAGCAGTACACATAATCGAACCCGGGTCGCTGGAGCTGTGAGGCTGCGGTGCTACAGATTACCTAATAAAAAAAATGGACATAAAATGTGTGTCCTGATCCGACTGGATGGCAGCCCATATCGGGTAAAGAATTGGGTTAGCCCCTTCACCACAGCCTTGGCAGGTATAGTTCTTCAGGCGAATGGCCTCTGGGAATCGGGTCACAACATCCATAATGGTGAGAAGATACTGGTATCCCGTTTTGTTTTCAGCAGGTGAGCCCACAATCCACCATCACTCTGCTGAAGGGGTCCCCAAAAGCTGGTATGTGAATTAGGGTGTAGGCTTTATTGCAGGTTGGGGCTTCCCCACAACTTAGCACATGTGACTAGTTTTACAAAACGCCACCACATCTTTGTGAAGTTGTGGACAGTCAAAATAGTGTCTTCTGCAGGCTTTGATTTTTCATACACCGAAATGTCCATCCATTGGAAGGTCGTGGGTCATTCTTAATATTTCTTTAAGGGACCTCAGTGGCACCACTATCTGGTGAACCACTGTCCACTCTTCATCCTCTGCTCTGTGAGGAGGTCGCCACTTCCTCATCAGCACCTCATTATTTAAATGGTAACACTCTGCAACTCCCTCTGCTTCAGTTTTGGTTTGGACAGTCTGTGCTATTTTTTAACACTGGGTCGGGTTGTTGAGCCTCAAATAAGGAAGAACTGTTTAATACATTCTTTGTCTCCTCTTACTTCCCAAAGAAGGTTTCAGGCAACCAGAATGTAGGGTAATCCGTCTGCAGTGTCAGTTCAGGGGATTGTTTGGCCATGGACCGAGTCACCACACAATCAGGGAGAATGTCCGGGACCTTCTCCTGTAACTATTCTGTCTCCCGGACCTCTTTTGGTCTCTCTAGAACTACTGGGGAAACTGCCACCCTTTTCCCTGTCAGATTATTACCCAGGAGCAGTTCGACCCATCACCCAGTAAACTAGGTACAATCCCCATGGTAAAGGGTCATGAAACTGGGTCACACTCCAAGTGCACCAGATATAAGGGTATGGACATATACTGTCTTCCGATACCATTCACTAACGCTCTAGCATTCACTGCACTTTCTTTTTCCCAGCAGAAGGGATTGGGTGGCCCCTGTATCCTTGAGTATGACTATTGTTTTACTTGCCTCACTCAAGGGGTATGGGGTCACTTTTCCTTAGGATACAAATTCCTGGTACCTCTCAGGGATTTTGTTTATTTTTCCCACACTCTCTGTGGTGTGTTTCCTGGTTCTGACTGCCGCAGTTGGAGGCACAGCCTGATCTGTTGTGCTTTCCATCAAGTCCCATTATCCTGCACTGATCTGGTGGTCCCTGATTAATGCTACAGGTTTTCCCATAACTTGCAGCATTCAGCTCGATGGTGATCTGCCTTATTCCAATGGAAACGCACAGGTCTTCGGCCTTTACTCCTCCTCTCAGTGCCGTCCTATTTGGCCTGAGGATGGTCCCCTGGGTGTCCAGCTTTTCCTCCTTGCCCAAGGCTGATCGGGCTCCTATAATCTTCCCACCTTTTATTCTCGGGTCTTTGTGGTGACTGGGGAAGGGTTTCCCTTTGGGGTTAAGGGTTTGTGTGCAAGGGAAAATGCATCAGCCAGAATTGCAACCTGCCTGGCTCTTTGAACCTTTCGTTCCTCTTTGTGGGTTTTAATGGTAGGGAGAGCGAGTTTTTGAACTCCTTGAGATGGATCACCACTCTAAGGTTCCAATATGTGGGCTGTAATTTGAGTGTTTGTATCCACTGGTCAAAAGTAAACACAAAAGCTGACTTTAAATCTTCCACAGCGACCTAAAAATGAAACGTTTGGCGAATACAAATGTGGGTCCAATACAGGCAGAGTCAGGGGAATTTATAATGGTGGACAGAGAAATGGCAGTGAAGCTAAATGATTACTTTGTGTCTGTCCTCATTGAGGAAGATACAAGGAAGTTTCCAGGATTAGAGATCCAAGGGATTAGCGTGAATGAGGACATGAAGGAAATTAATATTAGTAAGAATGTTGCATTGGAGACATTAATGTGGCTGAAGTTTGATGAGGCCCCAGGATCTGATATTCTGCATTCCAGGGTGTGGGAAGAGATAGCTATGGAGATGGTGGCTGCATTGATGACTATCTTCAAAAATTCTATAGATTCTGGAGCGGTTCCTGCAGATTGGAAGGTAGCAAATGTCACCCCACTATTTAAGCAGGGAGGGAGAGTAAAAACAGGGAATTAGAGACCTGCTTTCGTGCATCCGTCGTTGGGAAAATGCTGGGACTCTATTGTAAAGGATGTGATAAATGAACAGTTGGATAATAATCTGTTTGGGCATCGTAAACATGGATTTATGAATGAGAAATCATATTTGACGAACCTGTTGGAGATTTTATTGAGGATGTTACGAACAGAATTGATAAAGGGGAGTCGGTGGACGTGTTATACTTGAATTTTCAGAAGGCTTTTGATAAAGTACCCCACAGGAGGTTGGTTAGCAACATTAAAGCACATGGGATAGGAGGTAATGTCCGAGCATGGATTAAAGATTGGTTAACAGGCAGTAAACAGTGAGTAGGAAGAAACGGGTCATTCTCACTTTGGCAGGCTGTGACTAGTTGTGTACCACAAGGATCAGTACTTGGGCCCCAGCTGTTAACAATATATGTCAATGATTTGGATGTGGGGACCAAATGTAATATTTCCAAGTTCGCACATGACACAAAACTAGGTGGGAATGTATCTTGTGAGGAAGATGCAAAGCGTCTTCAAGGGGATTTGGACAGACATTGTGACTGGGCAAGAACATGGCAAATGGAATATAATATGGACAGATATGACGTTATCCATTTTGGTAGGAGGAACAGAAGTGCAGAGTATTTCTTAAATAGTAAGAGATTAGAAAGTGTAGATGTACAGAGGGACCCGTGTGTCAGTAAGTCACTGAAAACTAACATGCAGTGCAGCAAGCAATTCGGAATGCTAATGGTCTGTTAGCCTTTATCACAAGATGATTTGAGTACAGGAGTAGTGAAGTCTTGCTTCATGTGTATAGAACCTTGCTTAGACCACACCTGGAATATTGTGTGCAGTTTGGGTCCCCTTACCTTAGGAAGGATATTATTGCCATAGAGGGAGTGCAATGAAGGTTCACCAGACTTGTTCCCGGGATAGCGAGACTGTTCTATGAAGAGAGAAACTGGGCTTGTATTCTCTAGAGTTTCAAAGAATGTGTCGGGATCTCATTGAAACCCATGAAATAATTAAAGAGATAAACAGCATAAATGCGTGTACGATATTTCCCCTGGTTGCGGAGTCTAGAACTAATGGATACAATTTCAAAATAAGGGGGAAGCCACTTAGGACAGAGATGATGAGAAATTTCTTGACTCAGAGGTTTCTGAATCTTTGGAATTCTGCATCCCAGACGGATGTGGAATCTCAGTCGGTGAGTATGTTTAAACTATAGATTGACAGATTTCTAACTGCAAATGACAAAAAGGGGATTATGGAGATAATGTGTGAAAAAGGCATTGAAGTGGATGATCAGCCATGGTCATATTGAATGGTGGAGCAGCCTCGATGGGCTGAATGGCCTACTCCTGCTCCTATGTCCCTGTGTTCGGAAGCTGCTTAACTCTTTCAAACTCGAGATCACTTTAGTCAGGCTGCTTTCGGAGGGTTTGGAATGCTTGACGGTACACTTCCGGTACTATCTCATGTACGCCCAGTATTGCATTTTTAGTCATCTCATAATCTGATGAACTTTCATCTGGCAACAGTGAATAAACCTCATGGGATTTTCCTGTTACTTTGTTTTGTCAGAACAGTGTCCAGCTCTCCGCCGGACATTTCAGTTGCTTTACAAGCTTTTCAAAAGTGATGGAAAATTCTGCCACATCCTCCTCATTGAACTTTGAAATGAACTGGGTGAAAGGGAGGAAGGTAGAAAGTAGGAAACATCTATCATTGGGAAATTGTTAGAAACCATTATTAAGGAAGTAATAACAGGATATTTAGAAAGTCAAAACACAATCCATCAGAGTCAGCATGGTTTTATGAAGGGTAAATCCTATTTGACGAATTTGCTCGAGTTCATCGAAGCTGTGACAAGAAAAGTTGAAAATGGGGATCCTGTAGATGTAGTATATCTGGACTTCCAGAAGACATTTGATAAAGTGCCACACAAAAGGTTAATACACAAGGTACGATTACATGGGGTTAGGGGCAATTTATTAACTTTGATAGAGGATTGGCTAACCAACAGAAAACAGAGAGTCGGGATAAATGGGTCTTTTTCTGGTTGGCAATATGTAACTAGTGGGGTACCACAGGGTTTGGTCCTTGTCCCCAGCTATTTACAATATATATTTATGACTTGGATGCAGGGATAGAAAGTACTACAGCCAAATTTGCAGATGACACTAAAATAGCTGGGATAGTAAGTTGCAATAATTAAATAAGAAATTTACAAATTGATATGGATAGGTTAGGTGAATGATCCAAAATTTGGCAGATGGAGTTTAACGTGAATAAGTGTAAGGTTATCCATTTTGGTCGGAAGAATAGAAAGGCAAATTATTTCCTAACTGGAGAGAAACTTCAGAGTGCTTCGGTGCAGAAGGATCTGGGTGTCCTCGTGCATGAATCGCAGAAAGCTTGTTTGGAGGTACAGCAGGTGAAAAGGAAGGCGAATGGAACTTTGGTATTTCTTGCTAAAGGAATAGAATATAAAAGTAGGAAAGTGTTGCTGCAACTGTACAAGGCATTCATGAGACCGCACCTGGAGTATTGTGTATAGTTTTAGTCTCCTGATTTGAGGATAGATGTAGTTGCATTGGAGGCAGATCAGAGGAGGGTCACTAGATTGATTCCAGGGATGAGGGGTTTGTATTATGGAGAGCGATTGAGCTCTTTATGCCTTTACTCTCTAGAGTTTAGAAGAACGAGAGTCGATCGAATTGAGGTAGAGAAGATGATTAAGGGGATTGACAAAGTAGACATAGAGAAGGCGTTTCCTCTTGTGTTGTAATCTAGAATGAGAGGTCATTGTTTTAGGATAAGGGGTGGTGGATTTCAAACAGAGATGAAGAGAAATTTCTTCTCTGAAAGGGTCGTGTGTCTGTGGGATTCACTACCCGGAGTGCAATAGATGCTGGGACACTGAGTAAATTTAAGGAGGAGATAGACAGATTTTTAATTAGTAATGGGTTGAAGAGTTATGGAGAACGGGCAGGAAAGTGGAGTTGAGGCCGAGATGAGATCAGCCATGATCATATTGAATGGCGAAGCAGGCTCGAGGGGCTGAATTGCCTACTCCTGCTCCTACTTCTAATGTTATTATGTTCTTATCTGGATCTTTCCATCAAGAGAGGGTAACGTATCCATTATCTCTCTCCATGTTGTCCATTGATGTATCTGCTGTGTGACGGAGGCCATCTATGTCGGGTGAGGTGAATTACACTGTCTGCTCCATCAGCAGGGAGAAGCAGGTGAGAGATCCCGTGGCATTGTCATGACAGCTGGATTCCTGATGGTCTAGGTGTCTTTGCGGGATCCCCATGGCAACGGGGAGAGGTACAGGAACTGTTAGAACTCTCACTCCATCAATGTACAGTTGGTGCAAAAACAAGAAATGCTGGATTCACTCAGCAGGTCTGGCAGCATCTGTGGAAAGAGAAGCAGAGTTAACGTTTCGGGTCAGTGACCCTTCTTCGGAACTGACAAATATTAGAAAAGTCACAGATTATAAACAAGTTGGGCAAGAGATAACAAAGGAGAAGGTGCAGATTGGACCAGGCAACATAGCTGACCAAAAGGTCACGGAGAAAAGGCAAACAATATGTTGTGTTGAAAGACAAAGCATTCGTACAGATTAGGTGTGAATACACTGAATATTGAACAGCAGCAAGTGCAAACCTGAAGAAAAACAATCTGAAAAAAACAGTGGGTAAGAAAACTGAACAAACTAAGATGAAATGAAATAAATGCAAAAAAAGATTGTAAAAAATGTAAAAAGGAATGTAAAAAAAATGAAGAAAAAATAACGAAAAGTGAAAGTAAAATGGGGGGCTGTCATGCTCTGAAATTATTGAACTCAATGTTCAGTCCGGCAGGCTGTAGTGTGCCTAATCGGTAGATGAGATGCTGTTCCTCGAGCTTGCGTTGATGTTCACTGGAACACTGCAGCAATCCCAGGACAGAGAAATGAGCATGAGAGCAGGGGGGAGTGTTGAAATGGCAAGCAACTGGAAGCTCAGGGTCCTGCTTGCGGACTGAGCGGAGATGTTCCGCAAAGCGGTCACCCAGTCTGCGCTTGGTCTCCCCAATGTAGAGGAGACCACACTGTGAGCAGCGAATACAGTATACTACATTGAAAGAAGTACAAGTAAATCGCTGCTTCACCTGAAAGGAGTGCTTGGGGCCTGGGATAGTGAGGAGAGAGGAGGTAAATGGGCAGGTACATAGAACATAGAACATTACAGCGCAGTACAGGCCCTTCAGCCCTCGATGTTGCGCCGACCTGTGAAACCATCTGACCTACACTATTCCATTTTCATCCATATGTCTATCCAATGACCACTTAAATGCCCTTAAAGTTGGCGAGTCTACTACTGTTGCAGGCAGGGCGTTCCACGCCCCTACTACTCTCTGTGTAAAGAAGCTACCTCTGACATCTGTCCTATATCTATCACCCCTCAACCTAAAGCTATGACCCCTCGTGTTTACCATCACCATCCGAGGAAAAAGGCTCTCACTATCCACTCTGTCCAGCCCTCTGATTATCTTATATGTCTCTATTAAGTCACCTCTCCTCCCCCTTCTCTCTAACGAAAACAACCTCAAGTCTCTTAGCCTTTCCTCTTCAGACCTTCCCTCCATACCAGGCAACATCCTAGTAAATCTCCTCATCACCTTTTCCAAAGCTTCCACATCCTTCCAATAATGCGGTGACCAGAACTGCACGCAATACTCCAGGTGCGGCTGCACCAGAGTTCTGTACAGCTGCAGCATGACCTCGTGGCTCCTAAACTCGATCCCTCTACTAATAAAAGCTAACACACCATATGCCTTCTTAACAGCTCTATTAACCTGGGTGGCAACTTTCAGGGATTTATGTACATGGACACCAAGATCTCTCTGCTCATCTACACTACCAAGAATCTTCCCAATAGCCCAGTATTCTGCAATCCTGTTATCCTTCCAAAGTGAATCACCTCACACTTCTCCTCATTAAACTCCATTTGCCATCTCTCAGCCCAGCTCTGCAGCCTATCTATGTCCCTTTGTAACCTACAACATCCTTCGGAACTAACCACAACTCCACCGACCTTCGTGTCATCCGCAAATTTACCAACCCACCCTTCTGCACCCTCATCCAGGTCATTTATAAAAATGACAAACAGCAGTGGCCCCAAAACAGATCCTTGCGGTACACCACTAGTAACTAAACTCCAGGATGAACATTTACCATCAACCACCACCCTCTGTCTTCTTTCAGCTAGCCAATTTCTGATCCAAAGCACTAATTCACCTTCAATCCCATACTTCTGTATTTTCTGCAATAGCCTACTGTGGGGAACTTTATCAAACGCCTTACTGAAATACATATACACCACATCCACTGCTTTACCCTCATCCACCTGTTTGGTCACCTTGTCAAAAAGCTCAATAAGGTTTGTGAGGCACGACCTACCCATCACAAAACCGTGCTGACTATCTCTAATGTACTTATTCTTTTCAAGATGATTATAAATCCTATCTCTTATAACCTTTTCCAACATTTTACCCACAACCAAAGTAAGGCTCACAGGTCTGTAATTACCAGGGCTGTCTCTACTCCCCTTCTTGAACAAGGGGACAACATTTACTATCCTCCAGTCTTCCGGCACTATTCCTGTCGACAATGACGACATAAAAATCAAGGACAAAGGCTCTGCAATCTCCTCCCTGGCTTCCCAGAGAATCCTAGGATAAATCCCATCGGGCCCAGGGGACTTATCTATTTTCACACTTTCCAAAATTGCTAACACCTGCTCCTTGTGAACCTCAATCCCATCTATCCTAGTAGTCTGTATCTCAGTATTCTCCTCGACAACATTTTCGTTCTCCACTGTAAATACTGACGAAAAATATTCATTTAACACTTCCCCTATCTCCTCCGATTCCACACACAACTTCCCACTACTATCCTTGATTGGCCCAAAACTATCTCTATTCATTATTTTATTCCTGATGCACCTATAGAAAGCCTTAGGGTTTTCTTTGATCCTATCCGCCAATGACTTCTCGTGTCCTCTCCTTGCTCTTCTTATCTCTCCCTTTAGATCCTTCCTGGCTAGCTTGTAACTCTCAAGCGCCTTAACTGAGCCTTCACGTCTCATCCTAACATAAGCCTTCTTCTTCCTCTTGAAAAGCTCTTCAACTTCTTTAGTAAACCACGGCTCCCTCGCTCGACAACTTCCTCCCTGCCTCACAGGTACATACTTATCAAGGACACGCAGTAGCTGCTCCTTGAATAAGCTCCACATTTCTATTGTGCCCATCCCCTGCAGTTTCCTTCCCCATCCTACGCATCCTAAATCTTGCCTAATCGCATCATAATTTCCTTTCCCCCATCTATAATTCTTGCCCTGCGGGATATACCTGTCCCTGCCCATAGCTAAGGTAAATCTAACCGAATTGTGATCACTATCACCAAAGTGCTCACCAACTTCTAAATCTAACACCTGGCCGGGTTCAATACCCAGTACCAAATCCAATGTGGCATCGCCCCTGGTTGGCCTGTCTACATACTGTGTCAGAAAACCCTCCTGCACACAATGGACAAAAACAGACCCATCTAAAGTACCCGAACTGTAGTATTTCCAGTCAATATTTGGAAAGTTAAAGTCCCCCATAACCACTACCCTGTTACTCTCGCTCCTGTCAAGAATCATCTTTGCTATCCTTTCCTCTACATCTCTGGAACTATTTGGAGGTCTATAGAAAACTCCCAACAGGGTGACCTCTCCTCTCCTGTTTCTAACCTCGGCCCAGACTACCTCAGTAGACGAGTCCTCAAACGTCCTTTCTGCCGCTGTAATACTTTCCTTGAATAACAATGCCACTCCCCCCTCTTTTACCATCTTCTCTGTTCTTACTGAAACATCTAAATCCCGGAACCTGCAACATCCATTCCTGCCCCTGCTCTACCCATGTCTCCGAAATGGCGACTCCATTGAGATGCCAGGTACCAACCCATGCTGCAAGCTCACCCACCTTATTCCGGATGCTCCTGGCGTTGAAGTAGACACATTTTAAACCAAGCTCTTGCTTGCCAGTGCCCTCTTGTGTCCTTATAACCTTATCTCTGCCCTCACTACTCTCAACATCCTGCACACTGGAACTACAATTTAGGTTCCCATCCCCCTGCTGAATTAGTTTAAACCCCCCCCCCGCCCCCCGAAGAGCACTAACAAATCTCCCTCCCAGGATATTGGTACCCCTCTGGTTCAGGTGAAGACCATCCTGTTTGTAGAGGTCCCACCGACCCCAGAAAGAGCCCCAATTATACAGGAAACCAAAACCATCCCTCCTACACCATCCCTGCAGCCACATGTTCAACTCCTCTCTCTCCCTATTCCTCACTTCGCTAGCACGTCGCACGGGCAACAACCCAGAGATAACAACTCTGTTTGTTCTCGCTCTAAGCTTCCACCCTAGCTCCCTGAATTTCTGCCTTAAATCCCCATCTGTCTTCATACCTATGTCGTTGGTGCCTGTGTACCACGACTTGGGGCTGCTCCCCCTCGCCCTTGAGGATCCCAAAAATACGATCCGAGACATCACGTACCCTGGCACCTGGGAGGCAACACACCAACCGTGAGTCTCTCTCGTTCCCACAAAACCTCCTATCTGTTCCCCTAACTATGGAGTCCCCAATGACTAATGCTCTGCTCATCTTCCCCCTTCCCTTCTGAGCAACAGGGACAGACTCTGCGCCAGAGACCTGTATCCCATTGCCTACCCCTGATAAGTCGTCTCCTCCAACAGTATCCAAAACGGTATACCTGTTGTTGAGGGAAACGGCCACAGGGGATCCCTGCACTGCCTGCTGGTTCCCTCTCCTTCCCCTGACGGTAACCCATCTACCTTCTTCTTTCACCTGAGGTGTGACGGCCTCCCGATAATTCCTCTCAATAATCCCCTCCGCCTCCAGCTCCAGCTCCAGTTCCCTAACGCGGTCCTCGAGGAGCTGGAGTTGGGTGCACTTCCCGCAGATGCAGTCAGCAGGGACACTCTTGGCGACCCTTACTTCACACATTCTGCAGGAGGAACATTCAACTTCCTTAACCTCCATTCCCACTATTCTAACTTCCCAAGTTTTTAACCAATCACACGATAAAACAAGAAGAGTAATAGAAAAAGCCTTACCTTACCTACACACAACCGAGTCCTTTTTTTTGGTCAGAGGAGGAGGGCGGGTGGGAGACACTACAAGAGTAGTGTCTCGGGTTCAGAAACAGCCCAAATATATAGGTTTCTACTTACCCAGCAGTCCCTGCTCCACCGAAACTCCCGATGAAATTGACTTCCCAGCTGTTCACTCCTCGCTCGCAATGCCTGTGCTCCTGGAAAAGCCAGCAGTCCCTGCTCCACCGAAACTCCCGATGAAATTGACTTCCCAGCTGTTCACTCCTCGCTCGCAATGCCTGTGCTCCTGGAAAAGCTGCACACCGAAAGCTACACCTCCTGCGATTGCAGGGGAAGGTGCCCTGGGACGGGGACGAGGTGGTGGGGGTAATGGAGGAGTGGACCAGGGTGTCACGGAGGGAACGATCCCTTCGGAATGCTGACAGGGGAAGGGAGGGGAAGATGCGACTGGTAGTGGCATCATGCTGTAGGTGGCGGAAATGGCGGAGGATGATCCTTTGGATATGGAGGCTGGTGGGATGAAAAGTGAGGACAAGGGGAACCCTGTCACAGTTCTGGGAGGGAGGGGAAGGGGTGAGGGTAGAGGTGCGGGGAATGGGTCGGACACGGTTGAGGGCCCTGTCAACCACAGTGGGGGGAAATCCTCGGTTGAGGAAAAAGGAGGTCATATCAGAAGCACCGTCATGGAAGGTAGCATCATCAGAGCAGATGCGTCGGAGACGGAGAAACTGGGAGAATGGAATGGAGTCCTTACAGGAGGTAGGGTGTGAAGAAGTGTAGTCGAGGTAGCTGTGGGAGTCAGTGGGCTTATAATGGATATTGGTAGACAACCTATCCCCAGAGATGGAGACAGAGAAGTCGAAGAAGGGAAGGGACGTGTCAGAGATGGACCATGTAAAGGTGAGCGAAGGGTGGAAATTGGAAGCAAAGTTGATAAAGTTTTCTAGTTCGGGGCGGGAGCAGGAAACGGCACCGATACAGTCATCAATGTACCGGAAAAAGAGTTGGGGGAGGGGGCCTGAGTAGGACTGGAACAAAGAATGCTCGACATATCCCACAAAAAGACAGGCATAACGAGGACCCATGCGGGTACCCATAGCGACACCTTTTACTTGAAGGAATTGCATGGAGTTGAAGGAGAAGTTGTTCAATGTGAGAACAAGTTCAGCCAGGTGGAGGAGGGTGTTGGTGGAGCGAGAAAACTTTATCAACTTTGCTTCCAATTTCCACCCTTCTCTCACCTTTACATGGTCCATCTCTGACACTTCCCTTCCCTTCCTCGACTTAGTTAGGAAAGCTTAATATAATGTTATCACTTATTGTGAGTGGAATTGAATACAAAGGTAGGGAGGGCAGTGGCGAGACATTATCTGGAATTCTGTGTTCAGTACTGGTCTCCTTATTTAAGGAAACATGTAAATGCGTTGCAAGCAGTTCAGAGAAGGTTTATTAGAATAATATGGGCGGAATGTCTTATGAGGAAAGGCTGGACAGGATAGTCTTATATCAGCTGGAGTTTAGAAGAGTAAGGGGCGACTTGATTGAAACATTTAAGATTCAGGGCGTGGGATAGAGCACGTGAGGGCGACAGAAAGAGGGAGGGAGAGATAGAGAAAGAGAGAAAGGGACAGCTGAGCTCATCGGTTGCTGAAAACCTCATCCATGCCTTTGTTACCTAGAGATTTGACTATTCTAACACACTGCTGGCTTGTTTCCCACATTCTACTCTCTGTAACCTTGTGGTCATCCAAAACTCTGCTGCCATCTTCTAATTTATACCAAATTCTGTTCACCCAACATCCCAGTGCTCACTGACCTGCATTGGCTCTTGGTCCAGTAACACCACAATTTTAATATTCCAACCATGAGATCAAGTCCCTCCATGTACTCGTCCTTCTGATTATCCCAATCCCCTGTCCATTTCCAATATTCCTGAAACTTGTTCATCCCCCAAGTCGTGGTCCACATAGGCACCAACGACATAGGTAGGAAGAGAGATGGGGATTTAAGGCAGAAATTCAGGGAGCTAGGGTGGAAGCTTAGAGTGAGAACAACCAGAGTTGTTATCTCTGGGTTGTTGCCCGTGCCACGTGCTAGCGAAGAGAGGAATAGGGAGAGAGAGGAGTTGAACACGTGGCTGCAGGGATGGTGTAGGAGGGAGGGTTTTGGTTTCCTGGATAATTGGGGCTCTTTCTGGGGTAGGTGGGACCTCTACAAACAGGATGGTCTTCACCTGAACCAGAGGGGTACCAATATCCTGGGGGGCAGATTTGTTAGTGCTCTTCGGGGGGTTTAAACTAAATCAGCAGGGGAATGGGAACCTAAATTGTAGTTCCAGTGTACAGGCTGTTGAGAGTAGTGAGGTAGGGGATAAGGTTACAGAGGGCACTGGCAAGAGGGCACTGGCAAGCAAGAACTTGGTTTAAAGTGTGTCTACTTCAACGCCAGGAGCATCCGGAATAAGGTGGGTGAGCTTGCAGCATGGGTTGGTACCTGGGATCCTGATGTTGTGGCCATTTCAGAGACATGGGTGGAGCAGGGGCACGAATGGATGTTGCAGGTTCCGGGATTTCGATGTTTCAGTAAGAACAGAGAAGAGGGTAAAAGAGGGGGGTGGGGAGTGTGGCATTGTTAATCAAGGAAAGTATTACAGCGACAGAAAGGACGTTTGAGGACTCGTCTACTGAGGTAGTATGGGCCGAGGTCAGAAACAGGAGAGGAGAGGTCACCCTGTTGGGAGTTTTCTTCAGACCTCCGAATACTTCCAGAGATGTAGAGGAAAGGATAGCGAAGATGATTCTTGACAGGAGCGAGAGTAACAGGGTAGTGGTTATGGGGGACTTTAACTTTCCAAATATTGACTGGAAATACAATAGTTCGAGTACTTTAGATGGGTCAGTTTTTATCCAGTGTGTGCAGGAGGGTTTTCTGACACAGTATGTAGACAGGCCAATCAGGGGCGATGCCACATTGGATTTGTTTATGTTTAGTTTATGTTTCGAGATACAGCACTGAAACAGGCCCTTCGGCCCAGCGAGTCTGTGCCGACCATCAACCACCCATTTATACTAATCCCATATTCCTATCACATCCCCACCTGTCCCTATATATTTCCCTACCACCTACCTATACTAGGGGCAATTTATAATGGCCAATTAACCTATAAGTCTTTGGCATGTGGGAGGAAACCGGAGCACCCGGAGGAAACCCACGCAGACACAGGGAGAACTTGCAAACTCCGCACAGGCAGTACCCAAAATCGAACCCGGGTCCCTGGAGCTGTGAGGCTGCGGTGCTAACCACTGTGCCACTGTGCCGCCCAATTGGTACTGGGTAATGAACCCGCCAGGTGTTCGATTTAGATGTAGGTGAGCACTTTGGCGATAGTGATCACAATTCGGTTAGGTTTACCTTAGCGATGGGCAGGGACAGGTATATGCCGCAGGGCAAGAATTATAGCTGGGGGAAAGGAAATTATGACGCGATTAGGCAAGATTTAGGATGCGTAGGATGGGGAAGGAAACTGCAGGGGTTGGGCACAAACAAAATGTGGAGCTTATTCAAGGAGCAACTAATGCCTGTCCTTGATAAGTATGTACCTGTCAGGCAGGGAGGAAGTTGTCGAGCGAGGGAGCCGTGGTTTACTCAAGAAGTTGAAGCGCTTGTCAAGAGGAAGAGGGAGGCTTATGTTAGGATGAGACGTGAAGGCTCAGTTTGGGCGCTTGAGAGTTACAAGCTAGCCAGGAAGGATCTAAAGGGAGGGCTAAGAAGAGCAAGGAGAGGACACGAGAATCATTGGCGTTAGGATCAAAGAAAACCCTAAGGCTTTCTATAGGTATATCAGGAATAAAAGAATGATAAGAGTTAGAACAGGGCCAATCAAGGATAGTAGTGGGAAGTTGTGTGCGGAATCAGAGGAGATAGGGGAAGTGTTAAATGAATATTTTTCGTCAGCATTTACAGTAGAGAAAGAAAATGTTGCCGAGGCGATTACTGAGATACAGCCTACTCGGCTAGATGGGATTGAGATTCACAAGGAGGAGGTGTTAGCAATTTTGGAAAGAGTGAAAATAGATAAGTCCTCTGGGCCAGATGGGATTTATCCTAGGATTCTCTGGGAAGCCAGGGAGGAGATTGCAGAGCCGTTGTTGTTGATCTTTATGTCGTCATTGTCGACAGGAGTAGTGCCGGAAGACTGGAGGATAGCAAATGTTGTCCCCTTGTTCAAGAAGGGGAGTAGAGACAGCCCTGGTAATTATAGACATGTGAGCCTTACTTCGGTTGTGGGTAAAATGTTGGAAAAGGTTATAAGAGATAGGATTTATAATCATCTTGAAAAGAATAAGTTCCTTTGCGATAGTCAGCACGGTTTTGTGAAAGGTAGGTCGTGCCTCACGAACCTTATTGAGTTTTTTGACAAGGTGACCAAACAGGTGGATGAGGGTAAAGCCGTGGATGTGGTGTATATGGATTTCAGTAAGGCGTTTGATAAGGTTCCCCACGGTAGGCGATTGCAGAAAATACGGAAGTATGGGGTTGAAGGTGATTTAGAGCTTTGGATCAGAAATTGGCTAGCTGAAAGAAGACAGATGGTGGTGGCTGATGGCAAATGTTCATCCTGGAGTTTAGTTACTAGTGGTGTACCGCAAGGTTCTGTTTTGGGGCCACTGCTGTTTGTCATTTTTATAAATGACCTGGATGAGGGTGTAGAAGGGTGGGTTACTAAATTTGCGGATGACACGAAGGTCGGTGGAGTTGTGGATAGTGTCCAAGGGTGTTGTAGGGTACAGAGGGACATAGATAGGCTGCTGAGCTGGGCTGAGAGATGGCAAATGGAGTTTAATGCGGAGAAGTGTGAGGTGATTCACTTTGGAAGGTGTAACAGCAATGCAGAGTACTGGGCTAATGGGAAGATTCTTGGTAGTGTATATGAGCAGAGAGATCTTGGTGTCCAGGTACATAAATCCCTGAAAGTTGCTACCCAGGTTAATAGGGCTGTTAAGAAGGCATATGGTGTGTTAGCTTTTATTAGTAGGGGGATCGAGTTTCGGAGCCACGAGGTCATGATGCAGCTGTACAAAACTCTGGTGAGGCCGTACCTTGAGTATTGTTTGCAGTTCTGGTCACCGCATTATAGGAAGGATGTGGAAGCTTTAGAAAGGGTGCAGAGGAGATTTACTAGGATGTTGCCTGGTACGGAGGGAAGGTCTTACGAGGAAAGGCTGAGGGACTTGGGGTTGTTTTCGTTAGAGAGAAGGAGGAGGAGAGGTGACTTAATAGAGACATACAAGATAATCAGAGGGTTAGATAGGGTGGATAGTGAGAGTCTTTTTCCTCGGATGATGATGGCAAACACGAGGGGACATAGCTTTAAGTTGAGGGGTGAAAGATATAGGACAGATGTCAGAGGTAGTTTCTTTACGCAGAGTGTAGTAGGGGTGTGGAACGCCCTGCCTGCAACAGTAGTAGACTCGCCAACTTTAAGGGCATTTAAGTGGTCATTGGATAGACATATGGATGAAAATGGAATAGTGTAGGTCAGATGGTCGGCGCAACATCGAGGGCCGAAGGGCCTGTACTGTGCTGTAATGTTCTAATTCTGATTCTAATTCTAATCTTAAAGTCTTTTGCGAATTCCCTTTTTAAAGGTGGGTTTCTTTCCCTCTGTCTCTATCCCTGACCACACATTTCATCTCTTCATCTTCCACCCTGCAAAATCATATTATATGGAAGGCAGGAACTCTGTTGCCACTCCTACACCACTGTAAGATCTGATCTCGGGTCACAGATTAACAGAAAGGAAGTCGAAGGGTCACAAGCAAATTATTGCAGGGAAACCATTGGAAAAAATTCGGAGGGACAGGAGTAATCTCCACGTGGAGAGGCAGGGATTAATCAGGAATAGTCAGCATGGCTTTGTCAAGGGGAGTTCGTGTATAACTAAATTGATTGATTATTTTCGAGGCGGTGACTAGGGGTGGAAAGGAGGGTAAAGCAGTAGTCTATATGGACTTCAGTAAGGCTTTTGATGGGGTCCCGCATGGGAGATTTGTTAAGAAGGTAAGAGCCCATGGGATCCAGGGCAACTTGGCAAATTGGATCCAAAATTGGCTTAGTGGCAGGAGGCAGAGGGTGATGGTCAAGGGTTATTTTTGCAAGTGGAAGCCTGTGACCCGTGGTGTACTGCAGGGATCGGTGCTGGGACTCTTGCTGTTTGTAGTGTACATTAATGATTTGGACGTGAATATAGGAGGTATGATCAGTAAGTTCACAGCTGACACGAAAATTGGTGGTGTTGTAAATCGTGAGGAGGAAAGCCTTAGATTACAGGATGATATAGATGGGCTGGTAAAATGGGCAGAGGAGTGGCAAATGGAATGTAATCCTGAGAAGTGTGAGGTGATGCATTTTGGGAGGGCGAACAAGGCAAGGAAATATACAATGGATGGTAGGACCCCAGGAAGTACTGAAGGTCAGAGGGACCTAGGTGTACTTGTCCATTGATCACTGAAGGCAGCAGCACAGGTAGACAATGAGGACAGGAAGACGTATGGGACACTTGCCTTTATTAGCCGAGGCATAGAATATAAGAGCAGGGAGGTTATGATGGAGCATAAAACTCCAGTTAGGCCACAACTGGAGGACTGTGTATAGTTCTGGTTGCCGCACTATCAAAAGGATGTGATTGCAATGGAGAGGGTGCAGAATAGATTCACCAGGATGTTGCCTGGGCTGGAGCATTTCAGCTATGAAGAGCGACAGAAAAGGCTAGGGTTGTTTTCCTTAGAGCAGAAAAGGATGGGGGGTATCATGATTGAGCTATACAAAATAACGAGGGGCATTGATAGGTTAGATATGAAGAATCTTTTTTTCCCTGAGCGGACGGGTCAATAACCAAGGGGAATCGATTTGAGGTAAGGGGCAGGAGGTTTAGAAGGGATTTGAGGAAAATAATTTTCACCCAGAGGGTGGTTGGAATCTGGAACACACTGCCTTAAGAGATGGTCCGGGCAGGAACCCTCACAACATTTCAGAAGTATTTAGATGAGCACTTGAATCGCCATGGCAAACAAGGCTACAGGCCAAGTGCTGGGAATTGGGCTTAGAATAGTTCGGTGCTTGATGGCCGGCACAGACACAGTGGGCTGAAGGTCCTGTTTCGGTGCTGTATATCTCTATAATTCTATGACTCTTTGAGGAGTAACAGTTCAAATAGAGCATAACATCAGAAGAGACATAGTGGACATAGGACCTGTGGCAGGTGAGAATGGCTTTCAGTTATGGATCAGATGTTAGAAGCTATTATTAAAGACGTTAGAAAGACGTTAAAGCACGTCGAAAAAATCAAGGTGATCAGGGAGAGTCAACATGGTTTTGTGAAAGGGAAATCATGTTTAACCAATATGCTGGAGTTCTTTGAAGAAGTAACATGTACTGTGGATAAAGGGGAACTGGTGGATCTACAGTACTTAGATTTACAGACCACATCAAACGTCATTGTGTAAAATAAAAGCTCATAGTGTAGGGGGTAATATAATTGGCATGGATAGAGGATTGGCTAGCTAACAGGAAACAGAGTAGTCATAAATGGGTTATTTTCTGGTTGGCAAGCTGCAACGAGTGGTGTGCCACCGCGATCAGTGCTGGGGCCTCAACTTTTTACAATTGATATAAATGATTTTGATGAATGGACCGAAGGTATGCTTGCGAAATTTGCTAATGACTCCAAGATAGGTAAGAAGGTAAGTTCTCAAGAGGACATAAGGAGGTTACAAAGGGATATAGATAGGTTAAATGAGTGGTCTCATTTAAAAGAACTGGCAAATGGAGTATAATGTGAGAAAAGGTCAAACTGTCCATTTTGGCTGGAGGACCTGACTGTTACCTCGAGACTTAACTATTCCAACACACTCCTGGCTGCTCTCCCACATTCTATTCTCTGCAACCTTGTGGTCATCCAAAACTCTGCTGTCACCTTCTAATTTACACTAAATTCTGTTCACCCAACATTAGGGATTAGGGAACCATGGATGACAGGTGAAATTGTGAGACTAGCTAAGAGGAAAAAGGAAGCATACATAAGGTGTAGGCGGCTGATGAAAGACGAAGCTTTGAAAGAATATCGGGAATGTAGGACCAATCTGAAACGAGGAATTAAGAGGGCTAAAAGGGGTCATGAAATATATTTAGCAAACAGGGTTAAGGAAAATCCCAAAGCCTTTTATTCATATATAAGGAGAAAGAGGGTAACTAGAGAAAGGATTAGCCCACTAAAGGACAAAGGAGGAATGTTATGCTTGGACTCAGCGAAAATGGGTGAGATTCCAAACGAGTACTTTGCATCGGTATTCACCGAGGAGAGGGACATGACGGATGTTGAGGTTAGGAACAGATGTTTGATTACTCTCGGTCAAGTCGGCAGAAGGAGGGAGGAAGTGTTGGGTATTCTAAAGGGCATTAAGGTGGACAAGTCCCCAGGTCCGGATGGGATCTATCCCAGGTTACTGAGGGAAGTGAGAGAGGAAATAGCTGGGGCCTTAACAGATATCTTTGCAGCATCCTTAAACACGGGTGAGGTCCCGGAGGACTGGAGAATTGCTAATGTTGTCCCCTTGTTTAAGAAGGATAGCAGGGATAATCCAGGTAATTATAGACCGGTGAGCCTGACGTCAGTGGTAGGGAAGCTGCTGGAGAAGATACTGAGGGATAGGATCTATTCCCATTTGGAAGAAAATGGGCTTATCAGTGATAGGCAACATGGTTTTGTGCAGGGAAGGTCATGTCTTACCAACTTAATAGAATTATTTGAGGAAGTGACAAAGTTGATTGATGAGGGAAGGGCTGTCGATGTCATATACATGGACTTCAGTAAGGCGTTTGATAAGGTTCCCCATGGCAGGCTGATGGAGAAAGTGAAGGCGCATGGGGTCCAAGGTGTACTGGCTAGATGGATAAAGAACTGGCTGGGCAACAGGAGACAGAGAGTAGCAGTGGAAGGGAGTTTCTCAAAATGGAGACGTGTGACCAGTGGTGTTCCACAGGGATCCGTGCTGGGACCACTGTTGTTTGTGATATACATTAATGATTTGGAGGAAAGTATAGGTGGACTGATTAGCAAGTTTGCAGACGACACTAAGATTGGTGGAGTAGCAGATAGTGAAGGGGACTGTCAGAGAATACAGCAGAATATAGATAGATTGGAGAGTTGGGCAGAGAAATGGCAGATGGAGTTCAATCAGGGAAAATGCGAGGTGATGAATTTTGGAAGATCCAATTCAAGAGTGAACTA
The DNA here is from genome assembly GCF_036365525.1 of Heterodontus francisci. Taxonomy (NCBI): domain Eukaryota; kingdom Metazoa; phylum Chordata; class Chondrichthyes; order Heterodontiformes; family Heterodontidae; genus Heterodontus; species Heterodontus francisci. The sequence goes on along the minus strand of NW_027141990.1, from coordinate 884,185 downwards.
TACAGTAAATGGAAAAGTCCTGGGGAAAATTGATGGCCAGAGAGATTTGGGTGTTCAGATCCACTGTTCCCTGAAGGTGGCAACGCAGGTAAATAGAGTGGTCAAGAAGGCATACGGCATGCTTTCCTTCATCGGACGGGGTATTGAGTACAAGAGTTGGCATGTCATGTTACAGTTGTATAGGACTTTGGTTCGGCCACATTTGGAATACTGCGTGCAGTTCTGGTCGCCACATTACCAAAAGGATGTGGATGCTTTGGAGAGGGTGCAGAGGAGGTTGACCAGGATGTTGCCTGGTATGGAGGGCAATAGCTATGAAGAGAGATTGAGTAGATTAGGATTATTTTCATTAGAAACACGGAGGTTGAGGGGGGACCTGATTTAGGTGTACAAAATCATGAGAGGTACAGACAGGGTGGATAGCAAGAAGCTTTTTCCCAGAGTGGGGAATTCAATTACTAGAGGACACGAGTTCAAAGTGAAAGGGGAAAAGTTTAGGGGGGATATGCGTGGAAAGTTCTTTATGCAGAGGGTGGTGGGTGCCTGGAATGCGTTGCCAGCGGAGGTGGTGGATGCGGGCACGATGGCGTATTTTAAGATGTATCTAGACAGATACATGAATGGGCAGGAAGAAAAGAGATACAGACCCTTAGAAAATAGGCGACATGTTTAGATAGAGGATCTGGATCGGCGCAGGCTTGGAGGGCCGAAGGGCCTGTTCCTGTGCTGTAATTTTCTTTGTTCTTTGTTCTATCCCTGTGCTCACTGATCTACATTGGCTCTTGGTCCAGTAACACCTCAAGTTTAATATTCTCACTCGTATGATCAATTCCCTCATGTCCTCACCCCTCTGATTATCCCAATCCCCTGTTCATTTCCAATATTCCTGAAGCTTGTTCATCTTAAAGTATTTTTCTAATTCCCTTTTTGAAGTGAATTTATTTCCCTCTGTCTCTATCCCTGACCACAAATTTCATCTCTCCAGCTCCACTGGTGCTGTGGAAGTTTGGATCCATAAAATGGTGTGAGCTGCACTGCCGGTCACATCCAGTACATTGTACAGGACACACAGGCTGGCCGGGGTGCTGGAGTGGGTGCAATGTGTGTGTGCCTGTCGAGTGAGGAAGGTCTGAATATGGTGTCAGTCAGCCATTCCGGCAGCTTTGATGTACGACTTTGAAACTTGGTCTTTGCATGTCCACTGACCGTCTGTGTCAGTCACTCTCAGCTGAACATACATTCAGCAGCACGAAGAACCCCCTCTAGTGTTATTTAAATTGACCGGGTATCCATCTTACAGGTGTAGGGCTTTTTACTGACTTCTGCCATTGTAAAGTTAGTGGAGGTGCTGTGGATGGTTTTCTGCAGATTGTGTTGTGAGCTGCTGCAGACATTCAGGGAGGACAGAGGATTTGTTGACCCAACTCTGGACAAGTTATAGGGACTGTAGTTACAGTGTCTCTGGGTCTGTAACATGACCAACAAATGGAGCAGAGGCTGCAGAGAGGGGAAACTGTGCAAAGAGGGCGGAGGTGGGGGCTCTGCTCTACCCACCCCGGGTTTTCCAAGAGCAAAAAGAGCAGTGATCCGAATAACGAGCACGGGAAAACACCACTGTATACTCCCATCGGCTCTGAACAACAACCTTTCAGCACTTCTCTCTGTTTACTGTTCCTTAGCCAATGTTATATCCACACTGTCACTGTCCCTTTAATCCATAGGGTTCAGTTTTCCTAACCTGTCTATTGAATGTGATTTGATCAAACACCTTTTGAAAGTCCATATATATGACTTCAATCACACCACCCTCATCAACCCTCTCCATTGTTTTAGTAAAGAACGCCATCATGTTTACCTCACCACCACCTCTCTCCACTGTTGTTAAATTATCAGACTGCTTATCCGACATCCAGTACTGGATGAGCAGAAATTTCCTCCAATTAAATATTGGGAAGACTTGTTTTCACTCCCCACTCCAACTCTGCTCCCTTGCTATTGATTCCATCCCTCTCCCTGTATCAGTCTGAGATTCATACAGTTTGTTTGCAGCCTTAGTATCACATTTGATCACATAATGAGCTTTAACCTCATTTTCAGGATATCATTACAACCGCCTACTTCCACCTCAGTAACAGCGCCACACTTCACCCCTGTCTCAGCCCATCTGCTGCTGAAATTCATTCATGCCTTCCTTTTCCCGAGAAATGACTACTCCAACACACTTTTCTCTGATTTCCCACCTGCTACTCTCTGTAAATTTGATGTCCTCCAGAACTCTGCTGCCATGTCCTAAATCGTGCCACGTCCCGTGCACATATCACTGACCGACTTTGACTCCTGATCAAGTAATCTCTTTATTTAAATTCTCAAATTATTTTTCCTCCATGACCTCGCTCCCGTCCTGTATATATCTGTGCTCCTCTAATTCTGGCCTCTTGTGCATCCCTGATTTTAACTGTTCCACCATTGGTGACCACACCTTCAGTTGCCTCAGCTCCAAGCTCTAGAATACCCTCCTTACACCTCTCCGCCTCTCCATCCCGCCACCTCTCCACCACCCTTTCCTCTTTTAAGACACCCATTAAAACTTACATCTTTGACCACGCTTTTGGTCCTCTGACCTAATAATTTCTTATATCTCTCGGTGTCATGTTTTGTTTTATGAGGAAGCATCATGGGATGTTTTATTACATTAAAGACACTATATAAAATAAGTTGTTGTTGTCGTTTGCCATACATGATTTTGAATTCGCATTTGCGTGCTGCTTCTCAAATTTTATCCCTTTTATGAGTAAGGAATACTTATATCCTGCTTGTGACCTTTAGAAATTTCCAACCACCGACATTAGACTGACTGGTCATTAATACAGGTTTTACCCCATCTCTCCTTTTTTAAACAGGGTGTAACATTTACAACCCTCCAGTTCTCTGTTATCACTCCCATATCCAAGGACGATTGAAAGATTCTGTCCTGGGCCTCTGTCATTTCCACATTTCCTTTCCTCAGTAGCCTCATACATCCCATACAGACCAGCTAAATGTTCTCGTTCTTTGAGGTACAAAAAGTGTTTGGATGGAAAGTGGTCAACAGAACCTGTTTGTTCTGTGACTGTAGTTAATGTCAGTCTCCATGGACCCTAATTGTGTCACTGGAGGTTTTCCATCTTCTATTAATAAGGGATTCCTTTCAAGGTTTAATACCATTGTGCCAGTCGATCGTCAGCTTCACCACTTACAGGCATCAGCTGCACCAGAGAGAGGGAGAGGATAGACTGGAACCTGAGAACAATAGATTGGAATGTTACAACAATGGGTCAGAATCTGAGAACAGTGGATTGGAATGTTACAAAAGTGGGCAGAGGATTATCATGGCCTCTTCACATGCTTTCTACGGACGATTCGCTGTCTTTAACATCCCGGATCTATTATGCACTGTTGATTATACAACATATTTACTATCCCATCCTTGCTATTGTTGGTGTCCCTGGTAAGTTTGTCAATGCAGCTATTAATATTATAAACCATATTTAACTGCAATAATGTTCCTGGAATTTACTCTACCCTCCTTACTGATGTTGTTAGTCCTGGTGAATCTCTGTCTCCAGCTATTAGCTCCACAACCATTGCTAATAGTATTATGGTTCTTGTAATTTATTCTCATCTTTCCTGCTGTTACTGCCCTGGTAAGTCTTCATTTCCACAAATACGATCTGTAAACCCTGGTTCACTGAAATACTGTTCAAGTAATTTTTAGTTCTCTGAAGCCCGAAACCAGTGTTATTGGTCTCCATAAGAAATCCTGTCCCCGATCTGTGAACTACATACTCCAAGTCCAATGTCTGAGACTGAACCAGACTGTTTGCAACCTCTGTGTTCTATTTAAAACTGAGCTGTGTTCATCTCCATATTCTCTCCTTCACAAACCCTGCCTACTACCACCTCTGTAATATCACCCATCTCCACCTCTGCCTCAGCCCATCTGCTGCAGTAACCCTCATCTGTGCCTTTGCATAGTGTCAGTGGGAGTATCACATCACTCCCAGCACTAATAGGGATCAGCGGCTCTGGAGAGAGGAAGAGGATAGATTAGAATCAGAGAACAATAGATTGGAATGTTACAACAATGGGCAGGAATTTCATCTGGGAGTTTAACTTTCTTTCTGCAGATTATGATCAGTTCTCATTAAACAGTCTGATCTATTCCGCACTGAGGAATATTCAATACATTTACTACCCCTTCCTGGCTATTATTGGTGTCCCTAGTAAGTCTCTGTATCTAACTATTAATTCGATAAACCATGTTTAACTGCATTCCCATTCTTGTCATTTCCTCTGCCCTCCTTGCTGCCGTTGTTATTCCTGGCAAATATATGTCTCCAGGTATCAGCTCCATAAACCATTGCCAAGTGCATTAGAGTGCCTGTAATTTACTCTCCGATCTTTGCTGCTGTTGCTGTTCCTGGAAAGTCTGTATTTCCCGCGATGACATCTGTAAAATTTGTTTCACTGAAATAATGTTCATGCTATTTAAATTTGGGAAGAGTGGAGTTTTCATTGGTCTCCATAAGAAATTCCATCCACTATCCATGAACCATGATCTCCTCATTGCCAAATATCTGAGGCTGAACCAGACAGTTTGCAACCTCTGTGTTCTATTTAAATCTGAGCTGAGTTCATCTCCATATTCTCACCAACCCTGCCTCCTACCACCTCTGTACTAACACACGTCTCCACCTCTGCCTCAGCCCATCTGCTGCATAAACACTCATCTGTGCCTTTGTTAAATACACACCCTCACAGTTATAAACCTCCAGAAACCACAGCCCATCCATAACTATGCTGCCTGTATTCTAACTCACACCAAATCCCGATCACCCATCACCCCTGTGCTCACTGATCTGCATTAGCTCCCGGTCTGGCAGCACCTTAATTTTAATATTCTCATTATTGTGTTTGAATCTCTCCATGGCCTCACCCCTCCAATTCATCCCATTCCCCTCTCCATTCCCATATTCCTACAACTCTTTTGCCTGAAAGTCTTTTCTTCAATTCCCTTTTAAAAGTAACTGTTTGAAAAGGCACTGTTTGAAAATTAGTGGTCGCCCTTTTCAGACAGAGATGAGGAGAATTTTCTTTTCCTCAGATGATTGTGTGATTTTGGAAATCTCTGCCTTAGAAGGTGGTGGAGGGGGGCGGGGTCATTGTATATTTTTAACGCAGAGGTAGATAGATTTTTGTTAGGCAAGAGAATCCAAGTTTATCGGGGGGAGATGGGGTGTGGAATTCGAAACGCAAACAGATCAGTCATGATCTTATTGGATGGTGGAGCAGGCTTGACGGGCTGAATGGCCTACTTCTGCCCCTAATTCAGATGATCCTATAGTCGTTCTCTCTGTTTATCTACTCTGGCAATGATACACCAGGGTGAGGACAGAGCTGTCAGTGGCCGTTAAGGTCACAGTTTCATTGAACTTCTATGTTTCTGGATCTTTCCAGACAGGAGCAGGAGACATATCCAACATAGAGTCACAGAGAGTGATAGAGATATTTACGACACAGAAGGTGGCCAGTCGGCCCCTCCATGCCAGCTCTCTCTGGAACGATCCAGTCAGTCCCAATCCCCCACTCAATCCCCGTATCCCTGCAAGTTCATTTCCTTCAGGTGTCCATCCAGATTCCTTCTGAAATCATTGATTGTCTCGGCCACCCTCATGGGCAGTGAGTTCCAGCTCATTACCATCCACTGTGTAAAAACGTTCTTGCTCATATTCCCCCTGCATCTCTTACCCAAAGCCTTCCATCTGTGTCCGTGAATCTGTGTTTCATCAGTTAATGGGAACAGTTTTTCCTTGTCAATCGTATCTAAGCCTATCATAATCTTGTACACCTCTATCAAATCTCTCTCAGTCTCCTTTACTCCAGGGAGACCAACTCCATCTTCTCCAAAGTAACCATTAGAATTAGAATTAGAACATTACTGCGAAGTACAGGCCATTCGGCCCTCGATGTTGCGCCGACCTGTGAAACCATCTGACCTACACTATTCCATTTTCATCCATATGTCTATCCAATGACCACTTAAATGCCCGTAAAGTTAGCGAGTCTACTGCTGTTGCAGGCAGGGCGTTCCACGCCCCTACTACTCTGAGTAAAGAAATTACCTCTGACTTCTGTCCGGCATCTATCACCTCTCAACTTAAAGCTATGTCCCCTCGTGTTTGCCATCACCATCCGAGGAAAAAGACTCTCACTATCCACCCTATCTCACCCTCTGATTATCTTATATGTCTCTATTAAGTCACCTCTCCTCCTCCTTCTCTCCAACGAAAACAACCTCAAGTCCCTCAGCCTTTCCTCGTAAGAGCTTCCCTCCATACCAGGCAACATCCTAGTAAATCTCCTCTGCACCCTTTCCATAGCTTCCACATCCTTCCTATAATGCGGTGACCAGAACTGCACGCAATACTCCAGGTGCGGTCTCACCAGAGTTTTGTACAGCTGCAGCATGACCTCGTGGCTCCGAAACTCGATCCCCCTACTAATAAAAGCTAACACACCATATGCCTTCTTAACAGCCCTATTAACCTGGGTAGCAACCTTCAGGGATTTATGCACCTGGACACCAAGATTTCTCTGTTCATCTACACTACCAAGAATCTTCCCATTAGCCCAGTACTCTGCATTCCTGTTACTCATTCCAAAGTGAATCACCACGCACTTTTCCGCATTAAACTCCATTTTCCATCTCTCAGCCCAGCTCTGCAGCCTATCTATGTCCCTCTGTACCCGACAACATCCTTCGGCACTATCCACAACTCCACCGACCTTAGTGTCATCCGCAAATTACTAACCCACCCTTCTACACCCTCTTCCAGGTCATTTATAAAAATGACAAACAGCAGTGGCCCCAAAACAGATCCTTGCGGTACACCACTCGTAACTAAACTCCAGGATGAACATTTGCCATCAACCACCACCCTCTGTCTTCTTTCAGCTGGCCAATTTCTGATCCAAAGCTCTAAATCACCTTCAACCCCATACTTCCGTATTTTCTGCAATAGCCTACCGTGGGGAACCTTATCAAACGCCTTACTGAAATCCATATACACCACATCCACTGCTTTACCCTCATCCACCTGTTTGATCACCTTCTCGAAAAACTCAATAAGGTTTGTGAGGCACGACCTACCCGTCACAAAACCGTGCTGACTGGCGCTAATGAACTTATTCTTTTCAAGATGATTGTAAATCCTATCTCTTATAACCTTTTCCAACATTTTACCCACAACCGAAGTAAGGCTCACAGGTCTATAATTACCAGGGCTGTCTCTACTCCCCTTCTTGAACAAGGGGACAACATTTGCTATCCTCCAGTCTTCCGGCACTATTCCTGTCGACAATGACGACATAAAGATCAAGGACAAAGGCTCTGCAATCTCCTCCCTAGCTTCCCAGAGCATCCTTGGATAAATCCCATCTGGCCCAGGGGACTTATTTATTTTCACACTTTCCAAAATTGATAACACCTCCTCCTTGTGAACCTCAATCCCATCTAGCCTAGTAGCCTGAATCTCAGTATTCTCCTCGACAACATTTTTTTTCTCTACTGTAAATACTGACGCAAAATGTTCATTTAACACTTCCCCTATCTCCTCTGATTCCACATACAATTACCCACTACTATCCTTGATTGGCCCTAATCTAACTCTGGTCATTCTTTTATTCCTGATATACCTAAAGAAAGCCTTCGGGTTTTCCCTGATCCTATCCGCCAATGACTTCTCGTGTCCTCTCCTTGCTCTTCTTAGCTCTCCCCTTAGATCCTTCCTGGCTAGCTTGTAACTCTCAAGTGCCCTAACTGAGCCTTCACGTCTCATCCGAACATAAGCCTTCTTCTTCCTCTTGACAAGCGCTTCAACTTCTTTAGTAAACCACGGCTCCCTCACTCGACAACTTCCTCCCTGCCTCACAGGTACATGCTTATCAAGAACACGCAGTAGCTGCTCCTTGAATAAGCTCCACATTTCGATTGTTCCCATCCCCTGCAGTTTCCTTCCCCATCCTTCGCATCCTAAATCTTGCCTAATCGCATCATAATTTCCTTTCCCCCAGCTATAATTTTTGCCCTGCGGTATATACCTGTCTCTGCCCATCTCTAAGGCATACCTAACCGAATTGTGATCACTATCACCAAAGTGCTCACCTACATCTAAATCTAACACCTGGCCAGGTTCATTACCCAGTACCAAATCCAATGTGGCATCGCCCCTGGTTGGCCTGTCTACATACTGTGTCAGAAAACCCTCCTGCACACACTGGACAAAAACTGACCCATCTAAAGTACTCGAACTATAGCATTTCCAGTCGATACTTGGAAAGTTAAAGTCCCCCATAACAACTACCCTGTTACTCTCGCCCCTGTGGAGAATCATCTTCGCTATCCTTTCCTCTACATCTCTGGAACTATTCGGAGGTCTATAAAAGACTCCCAACAGGGTGACCTCACCTCTCCTGTTTCTAACCTCGGCTCATACTACCTCAGTAGACGAGTCCTCGAACGTCCTTTCTCAAACCTTGTAACTAAAGCCCCGCCATCACTGGAGCCATTCTGTTAAATCTCCTCTGCACCCTGTCAGGGACCTTCACGTCCTTCGTAACGTGTGGTGACCAGAACTGGACAAAGTTCTCCAGGTGGGGCCTTACCAAAGCTTTATAACGTTTCAGCATAACTTCCCTGCTTTTGTATCTTTGCCTCTAATGATGAAGCCCAAGATCTGATATGCTTTGCTAAACACCCTCCTGATATTTCCTGGTACCTTCAAAGACGAATGCATATGGAGGCCCAGGTCCCTCTATTCCTGCACAACGTTCAGAACTGTGTCATTGAGTCTATATTGCCTTCCTATTCCTTCTGACGAAATACATCACCTCACACTCCTCTGTATTAAATTCCACCTGCCACTTCTCTGACCATTCTACCAGCCTATCAATGTCCTGTTGCAGAAGGTTTGTATCATCCCCCCTGTTTACCACACCTACAAGATTGGTATCATTGGAAAATTTTGAAACTCTACTCTGCATTCCAAGGTACAAGTCATTTATATATATCAAGGAAAAAAAGATCAGCGTTCCGAGCACTGCTCCTTGGGAAACATCACTGTCGACCATCCTCCAGTCTGAAAAACAACCATTTCACACATTTCTCTTTTTGCTGTCCTTTGGACAATTTTTGATCCAATTGGATGCTATTCCCTGAACTTCAATTTTGTTAATCAAGCTTTTGTTTGGTTCTTCATCAAATAATTTCATAACATCCAGGTAGACAACATCCACCACATTCCCATCATCAACCTTCTCTGATGATCGAAATTAATTCCATTAGTTCATTAAGCATAATCTGCCTTTTGGAAATCCGTGCTGACAATCCTTAATTAATTCAAACCTCTCCAAGTGTGTGTTGTCCTTATTCCCTGATTATTATTTCTACAACCTTACCTGCCACTGATGTTACACGAACTGACTAGTAGTTACTAGGCCTGTCTGTTGTCCATTGATAATTCTGGGAGGTGAGGGTGACCATCGATGTCATCATTTACTCCCTCAGCAGGGAGAAGCAGGATGAGAGATCCCTAGGCTTTGTCAGGATAGCGGGATGTCTGATGGTGTCCGTGGCTCTGCGGGGCCCCAATGTCAACGGGGAGAGGTACAGGAACTGGAAGAACTCTCACTCCATTAATGTACAGTTGGTGTGTGAGCATGCCCAGTACACCATGTTGGTGAATGTCCACTATCCTGTCAGCAGCCACCAGACCTTCATTCTGAAGCAGTCAGCCGGTCCCAACACTTCAGGGCTCCATGGAAAACAATAATGTGGCTAATCGCAACAAAGACAATCCCCCTCTGGACACCGCTCATGTTTCTACATCCCCAAACCACCTCCGACCGTCAACCAACCTCACACAATTAACATGTGTATAACGTGAGCAATGGAGTCACCAGGAACATGGTGGAACAGACCATCGGTGTGATGAAGCAATGTTTCTGATGTCTGAACCGCTCGGGGGTGGCCCTCCAGTACACACTGGAGCAGGTGTCCAAGTTCATGGTGTTCTGCTGCACCCTTCATATCAACAGCATTATGAGGTCACAGGCATTGGCATCAGAAATCCTGAGGCTACCTCAGGAGGAGAAGGATGCAGGGAGGATATTTCCTGGATGCCTTCCACCCGGATAGGCTGTCGGAGAGTCCTTGCTAAGATACCGGTTCCCATCGGACGACTTCCCTTTCCCACCATGGATCCCCCATTCTCCACCATTACACCCATCTGAGACACCCCATCACAGCGTCCCCGTGGGCATCATCCTGCAATAAAACAATCAGAATTATTACAGCAAAGAGGAGCTATTCAGCCCATCGTGTCTGCTGTGGCTTTCCGAATAAGCAATTCACCTAATCCCATCCTCTGCCTTTTTCCCATAACCCTACATATTCTTCCTTCTCATAGACCAGTTTGTTCAGCTTCAGCATGGTTCTAGATGTGGTCACCCCACAGATTTAGATTATGCAGGGAGAGAGGGAATGGGTGATCAGCAGGCAGTAAAAAAGAACCAGTCAGGTAGTGCAGGAGACCCCTGAGTCCATCTCACTCTCTAACAGGTATTCAGTTCCGAATGCTGAGGAAAGTGATGCTTCACCTCGGGAGTACAGCCAGAGCCAAGTCCATGGCGCCACGGGTGGCTTAGCTGCAGAGTGGTATACAGGGATGAATGGAAGAGCCATAGTGATAGGTGAGTCAATAGTCAGGGGAACAGACAGACGTTTCTGTGGCCACAGACGTGAATACAGGATGGTGTGTTGCCTCCCTGGTACCAGGGTCAAGGACCGCAGTCAGCAACGGCAGAACATCTTGAAGCAGGAGGGGAACAGCCAGACGTCGTGGACCACATGGGAACCAATGACATAATAGAAAGAGGGATGTGATCTTGCAGTCAAAATATAGGGAGGTGGGGAAGAAATTAGCAAGCAGGACCTCAAACATAGTCAAAAAGTGGAATTCTCCAGATTACTCGCAGTGCCAGGTGCAACTTGGTATAGAAATAGAAAGATAAGGCAGATGAATACCTGGCTGGAAAGTTGCTGCAGGAGGGAGGGATTCATATGCCTGGTAAACTGGGACCTGCTCTGGGGGAGATGGGACTTTTACAGGCCGAACGGGTTGCACGTGAACAGAGCCAGGACTGGATTCCTTGCGGAACGTTTTAGAAAATAGAACACAGAACAGTACAGCACAGTATAGGCTCTTCGGCCCTCGATGTTGTGCCAAAACTTAACCTACTCTAAGTTCAAACTAACTACCTACCCTTCAAACTACTATCATTCATGTACCTATCCAAGAGTCGCTTAAATGTCCCTAATGTATCTGCTAATACTACCACCGCTGGCAACGCATAACACGCACCCACCACTCTCTGTGTAAAGAACCTACCTCTGACATCTCCCCGAAACCTTCCTCCAATCACCTTAAACTTATGCCCCTGGTGATAGCCCTTTCCACCCTGGGAAAAAGTCTCTGGCTACCCACTCTATCTATGCCTCTCATCATCTTGTACCCCTCTATCAAGTCACCTCTCATCCTTCTTCGCTCCAATGAGAAAAGCCCGAGCTCCCTCAATCTATCTTCGTAAGACATACCCTCCAGTCCAGGCAGCATCCTGGTAAATCTCCTCTGCATCCTCTCTAAAGCTTCCACATCCTTCCTATAATGAGGCAATCAGAACTGAACACAATATTCCAAGTGTGGTCGAACCAGGGCCTTATAGAGCTGCAGCATCACCTCGCAGCTCTTAAATTCAATCCCCTGTTAATGAAAGCCAAGACACCATGCGCCTTCATAACAAACCTATCAACTTGGGTGGCAACTTTGAGCGATCTATGGACATGGACCCCAAGATCCCCCTGTTCCTCCACACTACCAAGAATCCTGTCTTTAAGCTTGTATTCTGCATTCAAATTCGACCTTCCAAAATGAATCACTTCACACTTTTCCAGGTTGAACTCCATCTGCCACTTCTCAGCCCAGCTCTGCATCCTGTCAATGGCCCGTTGCAACCTGCAACAACCTTCCACACTATCCACAACTCCAGCAACCTTCGTGTCATCGGCAAACTTGCTAACCCAGCCTTCCACTTCTTCATCCAAGTCATTTATAAAAATCACAAATGGCAGAGGTCCCAGAACAGATCCCTGTGGAAGACAACTGGTCACCGAGCTCCATGCTGAATACTACCACCCTCTGTCTTCTATGGGCCAGCCAATTTTGTATCCAGACAGCCAACTTCCCCTGTATCCCATGCCTCCTCACTTACTGAATGAGCCTACCATGGGGAAACTTATCAAACGCCTTGCTAAAATCCATATACGCCACATCCACTGCTCCTCCTTCGTCACTGTGTTTTGTCACATCTTCAAAGAATTCAATAAGGCTCGTGAGGCATGGCCTGCCCCTTACAAATCCATGCTGACTGTCTCCAATCTAACCATGCTTTTCCAAATAATAATAAATCCTGTCTCTCAGAATCCTCTCCAATAATGTGTCCACTACCGACGGAAGACTGACTGGTCTAAAATTCCCAGGGTTATCCCTATTCCCTTTCTTGAACAAGGGAACAGCAGTTGCCACCCTCCAATCATCCGGTACGACTCAAGTGGACACTGAGGACGCAAAGATCATCGCCAAAGGCGCGCAATCTCTTCCCTCGCTTCCCGTAATATCCTTGGGTATATCCCGTCTGGCCCCGGGGACTTATCTGTCCTCATATCATTCAGAATTTCCAGTACATCCTCCCTCTTAACCTCAACCTGTTCTAGCATATCAGCCTGTTCCACGCTGTCCTCACAAACGACCAGCTTCCGCTCACGAGTGAATACTGAAGCAAAGTATTCATTTAGGACCTCCCCTACCTCCTCCGACTCCAGGCACAAGTTCCCTCCACAATCCCTGATCGGCCCTACCCTCACTCTGGCCATCCTCCTGTTCCTCACATAAATGTAGAACACCTTGGGAGTTTCCTTAATCCTACCCGCCAGGACTTTTTCATGTCCCCTTCTAGCTCTCCTAAGTCCATTCTTCAGTTCCTTCCTGCCTACCTTGCAACCCTCTAGAGCCCTGTCTGATCCTTGCTTCCTCAACCTTAAGTAAGCTTCCTTCTTCCGCCTGACTAGCTGTTCCACATCACTTATCATCCAAGGTTTCTTCACCCTACCATCCCTTCCCTGCCTCATCGGGCCAAACCTATCCAGCAGTCGCAGCAAGTGCTCCCTAAACAACCTCCACATTTCTGTTGTGCATTTGCCTGAAAACATCTTTTCCCAGTTTATGCTCCCCAGTTACTGCCTAATAGCCTTGTAATTTCCCTTCCCCCAATTATATATTTTCCCATCCCGTCTGCTCCTGTCCCTCTCCATGACGATGGTCAGGGAGTTGTGATCACTATCACCGAAATGCTCTCCCACCGAGAGATCTGCCACCTGGCCTGGTTCATTGCCAAGCACCAAGTCCAACATAGTCTCCCCTCTAGTCGGCCTATCTACATATTGAGTCAGGAAACCTTCCTGGACACACCTGACAAAAACTGATCCATCCAAACTATTTGCACAAAGGAGGTTCCAATCAATATTAGGGAAGTTGAAGTCACCCATGACAAAACCCTGTTACTTCTGCACCTTTCCAAAATCTGCCTCCCAATCTGTTTCTCCGTGTCTCTGTTGCTACTGGGGGATCTACAGAAAACTCCCAACAAAGTGACTGCTCCTTTCCTGTTTCTGACTTCCAACCATGACTCAGTAGACACACCCTCCTCGACGACCTCCCTTTCTGCAACTGTGATACTATCCCTGATTAGCAATGCCACTCCCCCACCTCTTTTACCTCCGTTCCCTATTCCTTTTCAAACATCTAAACCCCGTGACATCCAACATCCATTCCTGCCCCTGTGATATCCCCGTCTCTTTAATGGCCACACTGCTAGTACTGTTGGAAGGGTTTAAACTAGTTTACCAGTGGGGATGAGGACCTGAGGATAGACTCAGCTGGGACAAAATCAGAAATGAAAATGGAAGGTGGAAAATTAATGGATGAGTCTGGAAGACAGAGGAAATGAGGGTGAGAAAATAAAAAAAGGTTTGGCAGTGCTCAGGGGTATCCATTTCAATGTAAGGAGTGCAGCAAATAAAGCAGATGAGCTGAGGGCAAAGATAGACATGTGGCAGTATGATATCATAGCTATTACAGAAACATGGCTTCAGGAGGGACAGGAATGGCAGCTCAACGTTCCTGGTTACAGGGTTTTCAGACGCAATAGGGAGACGGTTAAGAAATGAGGGGAATGGCAATTTTGGTCAAGGAATCTATTGCAGCTGTGAGGAGGGATGATATGTTGGAAGGTACATCAAGTGAGACCATATGGATTGAGCTGAGGAACCAAAAAGGGGCAATCTCATTGCTGTTAGTGTGATCCCGTCAGCCAAACAGTCCGAGGGAGATAGAAGAGCAGATATGTAGGCAAGTCTCTGAGAAGTGCAAGAACAATAGGGCAGTAATAGTAGGGTATTTTAATTACCCCAATATTAACTGGGATAATTTTAGTATGAAAAGAACTAATGGAACAGAAATCTTGAGGTGCATTCAGGAGAACGTTTTTGGCCAGGATGTAGCAAGTCCAACAACAGAGGGTGCAGTTTTAGACATTGTTTTTGGAAATGAAGATGGGCAGGTGGAAGGAGTGGCAGGGAAGAGCATTTTGGTGGGAGTGATCATAATTCAGTTAGTTTTAACTTAATTATGGAACAGGACAAGAGATACATCAGGAGTTAGCGTTCTCAATGGGGAAAGGCGAATATTACTAAACTGAGGAGCGAAAGTGGACTGGAAACAGCTGTTTGAAGGCAGTTCAGTCTCAGAGCAGTGAGAGGCATTCAAAGGGGAGATTCCAGAGGTTCAGGATAAACATGTTCCCACAAAGAAAAAGGGTGAGGCGGCCAAATCTGGAGTCCCATGGATGTCAAGGAGCCGAAAGGGTAGGATAACGCAGAAAAGGAAAGCTTCTGTCCGACACTGAGAACTTAATACTGCAGAAAGCTGAGAGGAGCATAGAAAGTGGAGGGATCAAATCAAAAAGGAAATTAGGAAAGGAAAGTGAGGGTATGAAAGAATATTGGCAAGCAAAATCAAGGTGAACCCAAAGATGTTTTCTCAATACATTAAGAGGAAGAGGATAACTAAGGGGAGAGTAGGACCCATAATAGATCAGAAAGGTAACCTTTGTATAAATGTGGAAGATATTGGTATGGTTCTTATTGAACACTTTGCGTATGTCTTCAGAAAAGAGGGGGGATTTAGATATTGTCGTTAAGGAGGAAGAGTGTGAATTATTGGATATAATAAACATAGGGAGAGAGGACGTATTAATGGGATTAGCATCCTTGAAAGTTGAAACATCACCAGAGCCGGATGAAATGTTCAAAGAAGCAAGAGAGGCAATAGCAGAGGGTCTGCCCACCATCATTTCCCAATCTCACTAGGTACAGTTGTAGTGCCGGAGTATTGGAGAATTGCTAACGTTGTACCTCTGTTTAAAAATGCAGCGATGGATTGTCTGAATAATGACAGGCCAGTCAGTCTAACCTCAGTAGTGGGCAAATTATTGGAATCTATTCTGAGAGACGGGATAAACTGTCACTTATAGAGGCACAGGTTTATCAAGGATAGTCAGCATGGATTTGTTAAGTGACTCTCTTGTTTGACCAAATTGATCGAATTTTTTGAAGCTGTTACAAGGAATATAGATGAGGGTAGTGCAGTTGATGTGGTCTACATGGATTTTAGCAAGGCTGTTGACAAGGTCCCACATGATAGACTGATTCAAAAAATAAAATCCCATGGCATCCAGAGAAATGCAGCAAGGCGGATACAAAATTGGCTCAGTGGCAGGAAACAAAGGATAATTATTGACAAGTATTTTTGCGACTGGAGGACTGTCCCCATTGTCATTCCACAGGGCTCAGTAATGTGTCCCATGCTTTCTGTGGTCCAATTTAAAGATTTAGACGTAAATTTAGGGGGTATGATCAAGACTTTTGCAGACGACACAAAGATTGGCCTTGCGGTGGATAGCGAGAAGGATAGCTGTAGGCTGCAGGAAGATATTGATGGTCTGGTCAGATGGGCAGAAAAATGGGAATCGACCTGGATAAGTGTGAGGTGATGCTATTGGGGAGCTCACACAAGCAAAGGAATACACGATTAGTAGGACAATACTGAGAAGTGTAGAGGAAGTAAGGGACTTTGGAGTGAATGCCCACAGATCCCTGAAGATAGCAGGACAGGTCAATAAGGCAGTTAAGAAGGCATATGGAATCATTTCCCTTTTTAGCCGAGGTATAGAATGCAAGAGCTGGAACTGTATAAATCATTGGTTAGGCCACAACTTGAATACGTTGTGCAGTTCTAGTAACCACATTACAGAAAGGAGGCAATTGCACTTGAGAGGGTACAGAGGAGATTTACGAGGATGTTGCCAGGACTGGAAAAATGCAGCTATGAGGAAAGATTGGATAGGCTGGGGCTGTTCTTCATGGAACAGAGAAGGCTTGAGGGGAGATCTGATAGAAATGAACAACAGTTTGTGGGGCCTGCATTGAGTGGAGGTGAAGGGTCTATTCACCGCAGCGAAAAGGTCAGTGACTAGGGGACATAGATTTAAAGTGATTGGCAGAAATATCAGAAGGGAGTTGAGGAAAAGCATGTTCATCCAGAAATACAAAATTGCCTCGATGACAGGAAGCAAAGGGTAATTGTTGACGGGTATTGACTGGAGGACTGTTACCAGTCGTGTTCCAGAGGGCTTTGCACTGTGTGCCCTGCTTTTAGTGAGGGTCTGTAACTCACTTCATGAAAGGATGGTTGAGGCAGAAACCCTCTACTCATTCAAAAGGAGTCTGGATGTGCACATCAAGTGTCATAATCTGCAGGGCTACGGATCAAATGATGGAAGGTGCGATAAGAATAGTTGGATAACTTTTCAGCTGGCACAGCCACGATGGGCCAAGTTACCTCTTTCTGTGCCTTAAATTTTCTACGATTCTATGATTCTATAACACGAAACACGCTATCCTCGCTAACACTCACAATTCTGTCAACAAACTATCAAGATTATCAGAAATGATTTTCCATGAAGCTATCCGTACTGCTTGTTATTTATTAAGACATGATTTTACAAGTAAGAAATATTTTTGTGCTGGGTTATCGCCTCCAGAATTTTCCAATAATCAACATTAGGCTGATAGTTACAAGGCTTATCCAACCTCCCCTTCTTTAAACAGGGTGTAACATTTACAGCCCTTCAGTTCTCTGGCATATTTAAAATTTCATTCATGGGTTGTGGACACCGCTGGCCAGGCCAGCATTTATTGCCCATCCCTAATTACCCATGCGAAGGTGGTGATGAGCTGCCTTCTTGAACCACTGCAGTCCATGTGGGGTAGGTACACCCACAGTGCTGTTAGGAAGGAAGTTCCAGTATTTTGACCCGGCGACAGTGAAGGAACGGCAAGATAGTGTCAAATCAGCATGGTGTGTGGCTTGGAGGGGAACTTGCAGGTGGTGATGTTTCCATACATCTGCTGCCCTTGCCCTTCTTTATGGTAGAGGTTGTGTGTTTGGAAGGTGCTGTCTAAGGAGCCTTGGTGTGTTGCTGCAGTGCATCTTGTAGATGGTACACACTGCTGCCACTGTGCGTCGGTGATGGAGGGAGTGAATGTTGTGGATGGGGTGCCAATCAAGCGGGCTGCTTTGTACTGGATGGTGTCGAGCTTCTTGAGTGTTCTTGGAGCTGCACCCATCCAGACAAGCGGAGAGTATTCCATCACACTCCTGGCTTGTGCCTTATAGATGGTGGACTGGCTTTGGGGAGTCAGGAGGTGAGTTAATCGCCTCAGCATTCCTCGCCTATGACCTGCTCTTTTAGCCATGGTATTTATATGGCTACTCCTGTTCAGTTTCTGGTCAATGGTAGCCCCTAGGATGTTGATAGTGGTGGATTCAGCTATGGTAATGTCATTGAATGTCAAGGGAGATGATTATATTCTCTGTTGTCGGTGATGGTCATTGCCTGGCACTATGGCAGTACGAATGATACTTGCCAATTATCAGCCCAAGCCTTGATATTGTCCAGGTCTTGTTGCATTTCTACACGGACTGCTTCAGTATTTGAGGAGGAACGAATGGTGCTGAAAATTGTGCAATCATCAGCCAACATCCCCACTTCTAATCTTGTGATTGAAGGAAGGTCATTGATGAAGCAGCTGAAGATGGTTGGGTCTCGGACACTACCCTGAGGAACTCCTGCAGTGATGTCCTGGAGTTGAGATGATTGACCTGCAACAACCACAACCATCGTCCTTTGCGCTAGGTATGACTCCAACCAGCAGAGAGTTTTCCCGCTGATACCCACTGACTCCATTTTTGCTCTGGCTCCTTGATGCCATACTCAGTCAAATGCTGTCTTGATGTCAAGGCAGTCACTCATACCTCACCTATTGAATTCAGCTCCTTTGTCCATGTTTGCACCAAGGCTGTAATGAGGTCAGGAGCTGTGTGACCCTGGCCGAACCCAAACTGAGCGTCACTAAGCAGGTTATTGCTAAGCAAGTGCTGTTTGATAGCATTGTCGATGACACCTTCCATCACTTTACTGATGATTGAGAATCGGCTGATGGGGCGGCAATTGGCCGGGTTGGACTCGTCCTGCTTTTTGTGTACAGGACATAGCTGGGCAATTTTTCACATTGACGGGTAGATGCCAATGTTGCAGCTGTACTTGAACAGTTTGATGGGGGAACGGAAGTTCTGGAGCACAGGTATTCAGTACTATTTCCGGAATATTGTCAGGGCCCATAGCCTTTGCAGTATCCCGTGCCTTCAATCGTTTCTTGATATCACGCTGAGTGAATCGAACCCTGAGAAACAGTACTGTATACTCCCCTCCACATCCAGTCTGAACAATGACTGTTCACCACTTCTCTCTGCTTTCTGTCCCTCAGTCAGTGTCATATCAACACTATCACTGTCACATAAATCCATGTCATGACAAGTCTATGAAATGTCAGTTGATCACAGGCCGTTTGAAAATCTATATACATAAGTGGATATACATGAGTAGGGACGAAAGATGTTGCTATGGTTCTTAATGAATACTTTGTATCTGTCTGAACAGAAGAGGGGACGATGCAGATATTGTGGTTAAGGAGGAGGAGTGTGAATTATTGGATGTGATATACATCGGGAGAGAGGAAGTATTAATGGGATTAGCATCTTTGAAAGTTGATAAATCACCAGGGCCAGATGAAATGTATTCCAGGCTGTCAAAAGAGGTGAGAGAGGAAATGGCAGAGGGTCTGACCATCATTTTCCAATCCTCACTGGATACAGTGTAGTGCCAGAGGATTGGTGAACTGTTAACATTGTACCTCTTTAAAAATGGAGCAAGAGATAGACCGAATAATTGCAGGTCAATCAGAGTAACCTCAGTAGTGGGCAAATTATTGCAATGTATTCTGAGAGACAGGATGAACTGTCACTTAGAAAGGCTCAGGTCAATCAAGGACAGTCAGCATGGATTTGTTAAGGGAAGATATTGTTGACTAACTTGATTGAATTTTTCGACGAAGTCGCAAGGATGATAGATGAGGGTAGTGCAGATGATATGGTCTCCGTGGATTTTGGCAAGGCTTTTGACAAGGTCCCATGTGGCATACTAGGTAAAACAAATACAGTCCCATGGAATCCAGGGAAATGCAGAAAACTGGATACAAAATTGGCTCAGTAGCAGGAAACAAAGGGTGATTGTTGACGGGCGTTTTACTGACTTGAGGTCTGTTTCCAGTGGCATTCCACAGGGCTCAGTAGTGGGTCCACAGCTTTTAGTAGTATATATTAACGATTTGAACATACATGTAGGGGGCATGATCAAGATGTGTGCAGGTGGAACACAGATTGGCTGTGCGGTAGGTAGTGAGGAGGATAGCCAGGCTGCAGGAAAATATTGATGGCAGAAAATATTGATGGGGCGGCACAGTGGTGCAGTGGTTAGCACTGCAGCCTCACAGCTCCAGGGACCTGGGTTCGATTCTGGGTACTGCCTGTGTGGAGTTTGCAAGTTCTCCCTGTGTCTGCGTGGGTTTTCTCCGGGTGCTCCGGTTTCCTTCCACAAGCCAAAAGACTTGCAGGTTGGTAGGTAAATTGGCCATTATTAATTGTCACTAGTATAGGTAGGTGGTAGGGAAATATAGGGACAGGTGGGGATGTTTGGTAGGAATATGGGATTAGTGTAGGATTAGTATAAATGGGTGGTTGATGGTCGGCACAGACTCGGTGGGCCGAAGGGCCTGTTTCAGTGCTGTATCTCTAATCTAAAAAAAAAAGAGTCAAATGGAATTCAGCCTGGTTAAGTATGAGACGATGCAATTGAGGAGGTCAAACAAGGCAAAGGGATAGACAATCAATGGGAAAATACTGAGAAGTGTAGAGGAAGTGAGGGACCTTGGAGTCAATGTCCACTGATGTCCTGAATGTAGCAGGTCAGGTCGATAAGGTGGTTAAGAAGGCATATGGAAGCCTTTCCTTTATTAGCTGAGGTATAGAATACAAGAGCAGTGAGGTTATGCTGGAACTGTATAAATCATTGGTTGGGCCACAACCTGAGTTCTCTGCAGTTCTGATCACCTAATTACACAAAGGATGGAATTGCACTAGAGAGGGTACAGAGGAGATTTACAAGGATGTTTGCCAGGACTGGAAAAATGCAGCTATGAAGAAAGATTAGATAGGCTGGGGTTGTTCTACTTGGAACAGAGAAGGCTGAAGGGAGATCTGATTGAAAGGGACATAATTTTGTGGGGCCTGAATAGAGTGGAGGTGAAGAGTCTATTCACCTTAGCAGAGAGATCAGTGACTAGGGGGCAGTGACTGAAAGTGTTTGGTAGAAGGATTAGCAGGGAGTTGAGGAGAAACTTGTTCACCCAAAAGTACAAAATGTGCTCAGTGGCAGGAAACAAAGGGTAATTGTTATAATAAAAGCAAAATACTGCGGATGCTGGAAATCTGAAGTAAAACACGAAATGCTGGAAATACTCGGCAGGTCTGGCAGCATCTGTGGAGGGAGAAGCAGAGTTAACGTTTCAGGTCAATGATGAAGGGTCACTGACCTGGAACGTTAACTCTGCTTCTCTCTCCACAGATGCTGCCAAACCTGCTGAGTATTTCCAGCATGTCTTGTTTTTATTAAATGGTAGTTGATGACGGATATTTTACTGTCCTGAGGACTGTTTACAGTGGCGTTCCACAGGGTTCAGTACTGCGTCCGCTGTTTTCAGTGAGAGTCTAGAAATTACTGCCTGAAAGGATAGTTGAAGCAGAATCCCTCCACTCAGTGAAAAGGAAACTGGATGTTCACCTCAACTGTCATTATCTGCAGGGCTGTGGATCAAATGCTGGAAGATGGGAT
Organism: Heterodontus francisci; assembly: GCF_036365525.1. NCBI lineage: Eukaryota > Metazoa > Chordata > Chondrichthyes > Heterodontiformes > Heterodontidae > Heterodontus > Heterodontus francisci. The sequence goes on along the minus strand of NW_027141990.1, from coordinate 862,624 downwards.
TAGAAATGGTGGATCATTTTTCGGCCGGTGCAGACACAATGGGCCAAGCGGCCTCTTTCTGTATCTTAAACTTTCTATGATTATATTACATGAAACAATCACAGTTACATCCTCAACGAACTTGATTAAGATTATCAGGAATGATATTTCATTAACCTTTCCGTGCTGCTTGTCATTTATTATCCCGTGTTTTACAAGCAAGATATATTTTTGTGTTGGGTTATGACCTCTAGAAGTTTCCAACCACCAACATTAGACTGATAGTTACTGGGTTTACCCAACCTCTCCGTTTTAAACAGGGTGTAACATTGACAATCCTCCAGACCTCAGGCGTCACTCCCATATCCAAGGAGGACTGAAAGATTCTGTCCAGTGCTTCTGTCATTTCCACCATTCCTTCCCTCAGTAACCCTCACAAATCCCATGCAGACTGGATAAATGTTCTACTTTATAGTGGTACAAAAAGTGTTGAATTGAAAGGTGTTAACTGAACCAGTTTGTTCAGTGACTGTAATTAATGTCAGTCTCCATGGACCCTAATGGTGTCACTGGAGGGTTTCCCTCTTCTATTAATACAGGACTCCTATCAATGTGTTTTCCGATAGTATTAGCGGGACCATCAGCTCCGGCACTAAAAGGGATCTGTGGGCTGCAGAGAGCGGGAGAGGAGAGATAAGAATCTGAACAATAGATGGGAATATTGCAACAATGGACAGGAGTTTATCCTATTGGTTTGAAAGTCTTACTGCAGATTATTATTGGATAACATTAGAATGGCGGATCTATTATGCTCTGAAGATGATTCAATGTATTTACTATCCCATCCTCGCTACTATTGGTGTCCCTGGTAAATCTCTGTATCCAACTATTAGATTCATAAACCATATTTCACTGATTTAGTGTTCTTGTCATTTAAATCGTGAGAAGACTGAAACCATTATCTTCCGTTTCTGTCACAACTCCATTCCCTGTCCATGATATGCATCCCCCTCGCTGTCCATTGTCTCAGGCTGAACCAGGAAATCTACAACCTCTGGTATCTATTTAATGCTGAGCTCAGTTCATCCCCATATTCTCTCCATCCCCAGCCCGGCCAATTGTTATGGCCATGTGAGGAGGGGTCAGAGTGGTTCTTCTTTATTTGAGTGCAACAGTGTTTGTCCTTTATAAACAGTGAATATGCTTAACGTCTCAGTGAGTGTTCTACATCTTACCTTTGGTATGATGGTGAAGAAACCGATTGGACAGCTTCTCTTGAGTTTAAACATGAAAGAGGTGAGTTTATTAAACTTAGCAAGAGAAATCCGATCTGAATAAAATCATAAAAAAACGGAACACACAGTTACGTACACACTCATACGAGAATCACACACACTCAAATAGATCGCAGAGTGAGAAGTAAATTTGTGGTTGGATTTGAGTCCAGAATAAATTTCAAAAAACTCATTCTGTGATGTTGGGCGATTCCGTGGTCTTCCAGCTGAAGTTATATTCTTGAAGTCTTTTGCTTGTCGAAGTGCAGTATGTGGCTGTCCACATTGCTCAGGGTTATCTTTGAGGCTTTCTTCCCCTGGTTACTCTGTCTGCAGCAATACGTAGGCTTGAGGGGCCCGCAGTCACATGTGGTTTTCAAACTTGTGATGTTAGGTGGAGAGAGAGATGGAGAGAGAGAGAGAGAGAGGGGTCACAGCCCTTCTGCTTCTGCACAGTTTGAATCAATGGCTTGTCTGTCTTTGTCCAGGGGAAACTCCCAGCTTTCACAGAGATGGACCGAAGGTCTCATGACTGCCTCAGTGTATTCTCTGGACCCTTCTAATGAGATTCAAGGTTAGAAACTTCTATCTCCCCAGGGCTCAGGATACCAGTATTTATACTTGGAGGAGTTTGCTCTTTCAAAGTCAATGTGTCATGGTAGTCTTGCATGCCGTGTTAATGAATGTAATCTTAGATAATTCAATCACTAGAGCAAGCCAATGATATTGGTCCAGGCTCATCATACATGTGTCTCCTGTTGTCGGCCTTAGAATGTGAAAATGTGTTTCAGATGCCAATTACGGTGGCCATCTTGGCTGCCAGTTTTTTCAAGGTTAACTGTAGGATTTTTTCTATTAAAAGGTTAGTGTAAGTTTCCAATCGATGAATTAAAATTCCTCATTTGGCATGTTGTGTTATCTTCACACCGGCGCAGCATATGGAAAGAAACGTGATAACGGGAACATTTCATTTCAGAACTGTGGGAAGAAAAAGAAAGAAATACACATGCATTCTCAATAATCACTTCTCAAATTCACACATTAATCTTAGAATTATTGCAGCTGACATTGTCTGTTACAGCTGTAATGATTTAACTTTTTTGGCGTATTGTCTGGGATGGTTATGTGTCGGGTTCGACGCTGGGCAATGCATCAACGATTGCATTGTTTACCTTTTCTCTCCTCTAATGAAGTTTTAACTACTCAGGTTCCTGCACCTTAACAATCTTTCTCCCTAAACAGACAGTGTGTAATTAATTGTTTTCTTTAGACCCAGTGAGGTGTCTGAGATTTCCTCTGGGCCTTTGTTCTTGCTGAGTTTGCCTTTGAAATTGTTGTGTTTGATTAGCTTTGGGTTTGGGATCTGATCATTGGGTTCTTCAGTGGGTAGATCCACAATGACCTTACTTTTAGCTTTCTGGTGAGGTACCCAAGTGCTGTTTACTTTAGGGTACGTTCCCTTCACTTTTCCCTTTACTATGGGAAGAATCATTTTTTTATCTACCCTATGTCCTCTGGGACATTACTGCTCGCAGGGCTTTGTCCAGCTTTCGCTGCACTCTGCAGCGGCAGTTCGACTAGGTGAGGCATCTCCCTCACCATTGACATGCCTTTTTGGGACCTTTCCTTGTCCTTGCACGTTTCTGTAAATGCTGTTAGCAGCCTTTTTAGGCTGCCTCTTTGACCTGCATTTAAGGAGGAGAGCGTAGGGTCTGATGGATCCCACATTTCAGGGTTGGCTATTCGGAGAGTAGGGGGTTCCAGTTGGAATCCTCCTGGCCCTCCTCTAACCTGTCCTCACCGCCCTTTCCAATCCTTCCCTCCTGACTGCCTGACAGATCTGTACTTGGCTATTCCCTCCACAGCCTTTGCTTTTTGCCTTTGGTCTGGAGTGTCAATTAAATAATGTACCTGACTATTCCTTTTGCCACTCGATATGGACCACTGAACCGGGATTTCAGGGGTTCACCCTGCAGTGGGAATAGTAACAATACATGGTATCTGTCCTGAAATGTTTTAGCCTTGGCATTTCTGTCTCCTTACCTTTTCATAGCTGCCTGGGAGGTCTTTAGGTGCTCCCACAGCATAGAAATGCAGTCTAACATGGATGACTCATCCCTGTGTCCCAAAAACCTCTCCTTGATTATTTTAAGGGAACCTCTCACCTCGTGTCAATAAACTAATTCAAAGAGACTAAAGCCAGTGGAATCATTGGATAAGTCCCTGGAAACCAACAGGAGAAATCCCAGCCCTTTGACCCAGTCATGGGGTTGCTCATAGCAGTATGGCCTGATCATTGTCTTTAGGGTCTGATCGTACCGCTCCAAAGCTCCTTGTGACTACGGATGGTCGGCTGAGGACTTTATCTATTTACTTATTTTATTTATTTAGAGATACAGCACTGAAACAGGCCCTTCGGCCCACCGAGTCTGTGCCGACCATCAACCACCCATTTATACTAATCCTACATGAATCACATATTCCTACCACATCCCCACCATCCCTCAACTCCCCTCCCACCAACCTATACTAGGTGCAATTTATAATGGCCAATTTACCTATCAGCCTGCAAGTCTTTGGCTGTGGGAGGAAACTGGATCACCTGGTGAAAACCCACGCGGTCACAGGGAGAACTTGCAAACTCTGCACAAACAGTACACATAATCCAACCCGGGTCGCTGGAGCTGTGAGGCTGCGGTGCTACAGATTACCTTATAAAAAAAATGGACATAAAATGTGTGTCCTGATCCGACTGGATCTCAGCAGGCAGCCCATATCGGGTAAAGAATTGGGTTAGCCCCTTCACCACAGCCTTGGCAGGTATAGTTCTTCAGGCGAATGGCCTCTGGGAATCGGGTCACCACATCCATAATGGTGAGAAGATACTGGTATCCCGTTTTGTTTTCAGCAGGTGAGCCCACAATCCACCAGCACTCTGCTGAAGGGGTCCCCAAAAGCTGTTATGTGAATTAGGGTGCAGGCTTTATTGCAGGTTGGGGCTTCCCCACAACTTAGCACATGTGACTAGTTTTACAAAACGCCACCACATCTTTGTGAAGTTGTGGCCAGTCAAAATACTGTCTTCTGCGGGCTTTGATTTTTCATACACAGAAATGTCCATCCATTAGCAGATCGTGGGTCATTCTTAACATTTCTTTAAGGGACCTCAGTGGCACCACTATCTGGTGAACCACTGTCCACTCTTCATCCTCTGCTCTGTGAGGAGATCTCCACTTCCTCATCAGCACCTCATTCTTTAAATAGTAACAGTCTGCAACTCCCTATGCTTCAGTTTTGGTTTGGACAGTCTGTGCTATTTTTTAACACTGGGTCGGGTTGTTGAGCCTCAAATAAGGAAGAACTGTTTAATACATTCTTTGTCTCCTCTAACTTCCCAAAGAAGGTTTCAGACAACCAGAATGTAGGGTAATCCGTCTGTAGTGTCAGTTCAGGGGATTGTTTGGCCATGGACCGAGTCACCAGACAATCAGGGAGAATGTCAGGGACCTTCTCCTGTAACTACTCTGTCTCCCAGACCTCTTTTGGTCTCTCTGGAACTACTGGGGAAGCTGCCACCTTTTCCCCTGTCAGTTTATTACCCAGGAGCAGTTCGACCCATCACCCGGTAAACTAGGTACAATCCCCATGGTAAAGGGTCATGAAACTGGGTCACACTCCAAGTACACCGGATATAAGGGTATGGACATATACTGTCTTCCGATACCATTCACTAACGGTCTCGCATTCACTGCACTTTCTTTTTCCCAGCAGAAGGGATTGGGTGGCCCCTGTATCCTTGAGTATGACTATTGTTTTACTTGCCTCACTCAAGCGGTATGGGGTCACTTTTCCTTCGGATACAAATTCCTGGTACCTCTCAGGGATTTTGTTTATTTTTCCCACACTCTCTGTGGTGTGTTTCCTGGTTCTGACTGCCGCAGTTGGAGGCACAGCCTGATCTGTTGTGCTTTCCATCAAGTCCCATTATCCTGCACTGATCTGGTGGTCCCTGATTAATGCTCCAGGTTTTTCCCATAACTTGCAGCATTCAGCTCGATGGTGATCTGCCTTATTCCAATGGAAACGCACAGGTCTTCGGCCATTACTCCTGCTCTCAGTGCCGTCCTATTTGGCCTGAGGATGGTCCCCTGGGTGTCCAGCTTTTCCTCCTTGCCCAAGGCTGATCGGGCTCCTATCACCCTCCCACCTTTTATTCTCGGGTCTTTGTGGTGACTAGGGAAGGGTTTCCCTTTGGGGTTAAGGCTTTGTGTACAAGGGAAAATGCATCAGCCAGAATTGCAACCTGCCTGGCTCTTTGAACCTTTCGTTCCTCTTTGTGGGTTTTAATGGTAGGGAGAGCGAGTTTTTGAACTCCTTGAGATGGATCACCACTCTAAGGTTCAGATTTGTGGGCTGTAATTTGAGTGTTTGTATCCACTGGTCAAAAGTAAACACAAAAGCTGACTTTAAATCTTCTATAGCGACCTAAAAATGAAACGTTTGGCGAATACAAATGTGGGTCCAATACAGGCAGAGTCAGGGGAATTTATAATGGTGAACAGAGAAATGGCAGTGAAGCTAAATGATTACTTTGTGTCTGTCCTCATTGAGGAAGATACAAGGAAGTTTCCAGGATTAGAGATCCAAGGGATTAGGGAGATTGAGGACATGAAGGAAATTAATATTAGTAAGAATGTTGCATTGGAGAAATTAATGGGGCTGAAGTTTGATGAGGCCCCAGGATCTGATATTCTGCATTCCAGGGTGTGGGAAGAGACAGCTATGGAGATGGTGGCTGCATTGGTGACTATCTTCAAACATTCTATAGATTCTGGAGCGGTTCCTGCAGATTGGAAGGTAGCAAATGTCACCCCACTATTTAAGAAGGGAGGGAGAGTAAAAAGAGGGAATTATAGACCTGCTTTCGTGCATCAGCCGTTGGGAAAATGCTGGGACTGTATTCTAAAGGATGTGATAAATGGACAGTTGGATAATAATCTGTTTGGGCATCGCAAACATGGATTTATGAATGAGAAATCATCTTTGACGAACCTGTTGGAGATTTTATTGAGGATGTTACTAACAGAATTGATAAAGGGGAGTTGGTGGACGTGTTATACTTGAATTTTCGGAAGGATTTTGATAAAGTCCCCCACAGGAGGTTGGTTAGCAACATTAAAGCACATGGGATAGGAGGTAATATACTGGCATGGATTAAAGATTGGTTAACAGGCAGAAAACAGTGAGTAGGAAGAAACGGGTCATTCTCACTTTGGCAGGCTGTGATTAGTTGTGTACCACAAGGATCAGTACTTGGGCCCCAGCTGTTAACAATATATGTCAATGATTTGGATGTGGGGACCAAATGTAATATTTCCAAGTTCGCAGATGACACAAAACTAGGTGGGAATGTATGTTGTGAGGAAGATGCAAAGCGTCTTCAAGGGGATTTGGACAGACATTGTGACTGGGCAAGAACATGGCAGATGGGATATAATATGGACAGATATGACGTTATCCATTTTGGTAGGAGGAACAGAAGTGCAGAGTATTTCTTAAATAGTAAGAGATTAGAAAGTGTAGATGTACAGAGGGACCCGTGTGTCAGTAAGTCACTGAAAACTAACATGCAGTGCAGCAAGCAATTCGGAATGCTAATGTTCTGTTAGCCTTTATCACAAGATGATTTGAGTACAGGAGTAGTGAAGTCTTACTTCATGTGTATAGAACCTTGCTTAGACCACACCTGGAATATTGTGTGCAGTTTGGGTCCCCTTACCTTAGGAAGGATATTATTGCCATAGAGGGAGTGCAATGAAGGTTCACCAGACTTGTTCCCGGGATAGCGAGACTGTTCTATGAAGAGAGAAACTGGGCTTGTATTCTCTGGAGTTTCAAAGAATGTGTCGGGATCTCATTGAAACCCATGAAATAATTAAAGAGATAAACAGCGTAAATGCGTGTACGATATTTCCCCTGGTTGCGGAGTCTAGAACTAATGGATACAATTTCAAAATAAGGGGGAAGCCACTTAGGACAGAGATGAGGAGAAATTTCTTGACTCAGAGGTTTCTGAATCTTTGGAATTCTGCATCCCAGACGGATGTGGAATCTCAGTCGGTGAGTATGTTTAAACTATAGATTGACAAAAAGGGGATATGGAGATAATGTGTGAAAAAGGCATTGAAGTGGATGATCAGCCATGGTCATATTGAATGGTGCAGCAGACTCGATGGGTTGAATGGCCTACTCCTGCTCCTATGTCCCTGTGTTCGGAAGCTGCTTAACTCTTTCAAACTCGAGATCACTTTAGTCAGGCTGCTTTCGGAGGGTTTGGAATGCTTGACGGTACACTTCCGGTACTATCTCATGTAAGCCCAGTATTGCATTTTTAGTCATCTCATAATCTGATGAACTTTCATCTGGCAACAGTGAATAAACCTCATGGGATTTTCCTGTTACTTTGTTTTGTCAGAACAGTGTCCAGCTCTCCGCCAGACATTTCAGTTGCTTTACAAGCTTTTCAAAAGTGACGGAAAATTCTGCCACATCCTCCTCATTGAACTTTGAAATGAACTGGGTGAAAGGGAGGAAGGTAGAAAGTAGGAAACATCTATCATTGGGAAATTGTTAGAAACCATTATTAAGGAAGTAATAACAGGATATTTAGAAAGTCAAAACACAATCCATCAGAGTCAGCATGGTTTTATGAAGGGTAAATCCTATTTGACGAATTTGCTCGAGTTCATCGAAGCTGTGACAAGAAAAGTTGAAAATGGGGATCCTGTAGATGTAGTATATCTGGACTTCCAGAAGACATTTGATAAAGTACCGCACAAAAGGTTAATACACAAGGTACGATTACATGGGGTTAGGGGCAATTTATTAACTTTGATAGAGGATTGGCTAACCAACAGAAAACAGAGAGTCGGGATAAATGGGTCTTTTTCTGGTTGGCAATATGTAACTAGTGGGGTACCACAGGGTTTGGTCCTTGTCCCCAGCTATTTGCAATATATATTTATGACTTGGATGCAGGGATAGAAAGTACTACAGCCAAATTTGCAGATGACACTAAAATAGCTGGGATAGTAAGTTGCAATAATTAAATAAGAAATTTACAAATTGATATGGATAGGTTAGGTGAATGATCCAAAATTTGGCAGATGGAGTTTAACGTGAATAAGTGTAAGGTTATCCATTTTGGTCGGAAGAATAGAAAGGCAAATTATTTCCGAACTGGAGAGAAACTTCAGAGTGCTTCGGTGCAGAAGGATCTGGGTGTCCTCGTGCATGAATCGCAGAAAGCTTGTTTGGAGGTACAGCAGGTGAAAAGGAAGGCGAATGGAATTTTGGTATTTCTTGCTAAAGGAATAGAATATAAAAGTAGGAAAGTGTTGCTGCAACTGTACAAGGCATTAATGAGACCGCACCTGGAGTATTGTGTATAGTTTTAGTCTCCTGACTTGAGGATAGATGTAGTTGCATTGGAGGCAGATCAGAGGAGGGTCACTAGATTGATTCCAGGGATGAGGGGTTTGTATTATGGAGAGAGATTGAGCTCTTTATGCCTTTACTCTCTAGAGTTTAGAAGAACGAGAGTCGATCGAATTGAGGTAGAGAAGATGATTAAGGGGATTGACAAAGTAGACATAGAGAAGGCGTTTCCTCTTGTGTGGCAATCTAGAATGAGAGGTCATTGTTTTAGGATAAGGGGTGGTGGATTTCAAACAGAGATGAAGAGAAATTTCTTCTCTGAAAGGGTCGTGTGTCTGTGGGATTCACTACCCGGAGTGCAACAGATGCTGGGACACTGAGTAAATTTAAGGAGGAGATAGACAGATTTTTAATTAGTAATGGGTTGAAGAGTTATGGAGAACGGGCAGGAAAGTGGAGTTGAGGCCGAGATGAGATCATCCATGATCATATTGAATGGCGAAGCAGGCTCGAGGGGCTGAATTGCCTACTCCTGCTCCTACTTCTTATGTTATTATGTTCTTATCTGGATCTTTCCATCAAGAGCGTGTGACGTATCCATTATCTCTCTCCATGTTGTCCATTGATGCATCTGCTGTGTGACGGAGGCCATCTATGTCGGGTGAGGTGAATTATACTGTCTGCTCCATCAGCAGGGAGAAGCAGGTGAGAGATCCCGTGGCATTGTCATGACAGCTGGATTCCTGATGGTCTAGGTGTCTCTGCGGGATCCCCATGGCAACGGGGAGAGGTACAGGAACTGTTAGAACTCTCACTCCATCAATGTACAGTTGGTGCAAAAACAAGAAATGCTGGAATCACTCAGCAGGTCTGGCAGCATCTGTGGAAAGAGAAGCAGAGTTAACGTTTCGGGTCAGTGACCCTTCTTCGGAACTGACAAATATTAGAAAAGTCACAGATTATAAACAAGTGAGGTGGGGGTGGGGCAAGAGATAACAAAGGAGAAGGTGCAGATTGGACCAGGCCACATAGCTGACCAAAAGGTCACGGAGAAAAGGCAAACAATATGTTGTGTTGAAAGACAAAGCATTAGTACAGATTAGGTGTGAATACACTGAATATTGAACAGCAGCAAGTGCAAACCTGAAGAAAAACAACCTGAAAAAAACAGTGGGTAAGAAAACTGAACAAACTAAGATGAAATGAAATAAATGCAAAAAAAGATTGTAAAAAATGTAAAAAGGAATGTAAAAAAAATGAAGAAAAAATAACGAAAAGTGAAAGTAAAATGGGGGGGGGGGGGGCTGTCATGCTCTGAAATTATTGAACTCAATGTTCAGTCCGGCAGGCTGTAGTGTGCCTAATCGGTAGATGAGATGCTGTTCCTCGAGCTTGCGTTGATGTTCACTGGAACACTGCAGCAATCCCAGGACAGAGAAATGAGCATGAGAGCAGGGGGGAGTGTTGAAATGGCAAGCAACTGGAAGCTCAGGGTCCTGCTTGCGGATTGAGCGGAGATGTTCCGCAAAGCGGTCACCCAGTCTGCGCTTGGTCTCCCCAATGTAGAGGAGACCACACTGTGAGCAGCGAATACAGTATACTACATTGAAAGAAGTACAAGTAAATCGCTGCTTCACCTGAAAGGAGTGTTTGGGGCCTGGGATAGTGAGGAGAGAGGAGGTAAATGGGCAGGTACATAGAACATAGAACATTACAGCGCAGTACAGGCCCTTCAGCCCTCGATGTTGCGCCGACCTGTGAAACCATCTGACCTACACTATTCCATTTTCATCCATATGTCTATCCAATGACTACTTAAATGCCCTTAAAGTTGGCGAGTCTACTACTGTTGCAGGCAGGGCGTTCCACGCCCCTACTACTCTCTGTGTAAAGAAGCTACCTCTGACATCTGTCCTATATCTATCACCCCTCAACCTAAAGCTATGTCCCCTCGTGTTTACCATCACCATCCGAGGAAAAAGGCTCTCACTATCCACCCTGTCCAGCCCTCTGATTATCTTATATGTCTCTCTTAAGTCACCTCTCCTCCCCCTTCTCTCTAACGAAAACAACCTCAAGTCTCTCAGCCTTTCCTCTTAAGACCTTCCCTCCATACCAGGCAACATCCTAGTAAATCTCCTCATCACCTTTTCCAAAGCTTCCACATCCTTCCAATAATGCGGTGACCAGAACTGCACGCAATACTCCAGGTGCGGCTGCACCAGAGTTCTGTACAGCTGCAGCATGACCTCGTGGCTCCTAAACTCGATCCCTCTACTAATAAAAGCTAACACACCATATGCCTTCTTAACAGCTCTATTAACCTGGGTGGCAACTTTCAGGGATTTATGTACATGGACACCAAGATCTCTCTGCTCATCTACAAAACCAAGAATCTTCCCATTAGCCCAGTATTCTGCAATCCTGTTATCCTTCCAAAGTGACTCACCTTACACTTCTCCTTATTAAACTCCATTTGACATCTCTCAGCCCAGCTCTGCAGCCTATCTATGTCCCTCTGTAACCTACAACATCCTTCGGAACTAACCACAACTCCACCGACCTTCGTGTCATCCGCAAATTTACCAACCCACCCTTCTACACCCTCATCCAGGTCATTTATAAAAATGACAAACAGCAGTGGCCCCAAAACAGATCCTTGCGGTACACCACTAGAAACTATATTCCAGGATGAACATTTACCATCAACCACCACCCTCTGTCTTCTTTCAGCTAGCCAATTTCTGATCCAAAGCACTAATTCACCTTCAATCCCATACTTCTGTATTTTCTGCAATAGCCTACCGTGGGGAACTTTATCAAACGCCTTACTGAAATACATATACACCACATCCACTGCTTTACCCTCATCCACCTGTTTGGTCACCTTGTCAAAAAACTCAATAAGGTTTGTGAGGCACGACCTACCCTTCACAAAACCGTGCTGACTATCTCTAATGTACTTATTCTTTTCAAGATGATTATAAATCCTATCTCTTATAACCTTTTCCAACATTTTACCCACAACCAAAGTAAGGCTCACAGGTCTGTAATTACCAGGGCTGTCTCTACTCCCCTTCTTGAACAAGGGGGCAACATTTGCTATCCTCCAGTCTTCCGGCACCATTCCTGTCGACAATGACGACGTAGAGATCAAGGACAAAGGCTCTGCAATCTCCTCCCTGGCTTCCCAGAGAATCCTAGGATAAATCCCATCGGGCCCAGGGGACTTATCTATTTTCGCACTTTCCAAAATTGCTAACACCTGCTCCTTGTGAACCTCAATCCCATCTAGCCTAGTAGTCTGAATCTCAGTATTCTCCTCGACAACATTTTCTTTCTCCACTGTAAATAGTGACGAAAAATATTCATTTAACACTTCCCCTATCTCCTCCGATTCCACACACAACTTCCCACTACTATCCTTGATTGGCCCAAAACGATCTCTCTTCATTCCTTTATTCCTGATGCACCTATAGAAAGCCTTAGGGTTTTCTTTGATCCTATCCGCCAATGACTTCTCGTGTCCTCTCCTTGCTCTTCTTATCTCTCCCTTTAGATCCTTCCTGGCTAGCTTGTAACTCTCAAGCGCCCTAACTGAGCCTTCAGGTCTCATCCTAACATAAGCCTTCTTCTTCCTCTTGTCAAGCTCTTCAACTTCTTTAGTAAACCACGGCTCCCTCGCTCGACAACTTCCTCCCTGCCTCACAGGTACATACTTATCAAGGACACGCAGTAGCTGCTCCTTGAATAAGCTCCACATTTCTATTGTGCCCATCCCCTGCAGTTTCCTTCCCCATCCTACGCATCCTAAATCTTGCCTAATCGCATCATAATTTCCTTTCCCCGAGCTATAATTCTTGCCCTGCGGTATATACCTGTCCCTGCCCATCGCTAAGGTAAACCTAACCGATTTGTGATCACTATCACCAAAGTGCTCACCAACTTCTAAATCTAACACCTGGCCGGGTTCAATACCCAGTACCAAATCCAATGTGGCATCGCCCCTGGTTGGCCTGTCTACATACTGTGTCAGAAAACCCTCCTGCACACACTGGACAAAAACAGACCCATCTAAAGTACCCGAACTGTAGTATTTCCAGTCAATATTTGGAAAGTTAAAGTCCCCCATAACCACGACCCTGTTACTCTCGCTCCTGACAAGAATCATCTTTGCTATCCTTTCCTCTACATCTCTGGAACTATTTGGAGGTCTATAGAAAACTCCCAACAGGGTGACCTCTCCTCTCCTGTTTCTAACCTCGGCCCATACTACCTCAGTAGACGAGTCCTCAAACGTCCTTTCTGTCGCTGTAATACTTTCCTTGATTAACAATGCCACACCCCCCCCCCCCCTCTTTTACCCTCTTCTCTGTTCTTACTGAAACATCTAAATCCCGGAACCTGCAACATCCATTCCTGCCCCTGCTCTACCCATGTCTCCTAAATGGCCACAACATCAGGATCCCAGGTACCAACCCATGCTGCAAGCTCACCCACCTTATTCCGGATGCTCCTGGCGTTGAAGTAGACACATTTTAAACCAAGCTCTTGCTTGCCAGTGCCCTCTTGTGTCCTTATAACCTTATCTCTGCCCTCACTACTCTCAACATCCTGCACACTGGAACTACAATTTTGGTTCCCATCCCCCTGCTGAATTAGTTTAACCCCCCCCCCCGAAGAGCACTAACAAATCTCCCTCCCAGGATATTGGTACCCCTCTGGTTCAGGTGAAGACCATCCTGTTTGTAGAGGTCCCACCGACCCCAGAAAGAGCCCCAATTATCCAGGAAACCAAAACCCTCCCTCCTACACCATCCCTGCAGCCACATGTTCAACTCCTCTCTCTCCCTATTCCTCACTTCGCTAGCACGTCGCACGGGCAACAACCCAGAGATAACAACTCTGTTTGTTCTCGCTCTAAGCTTCCACCCTAGCTCCCTGAATTTCTGCCTTAAATCCCCATCTGTCTTAATACCTATGTCGTTGGTGCCTGTGTACCACGACTTGAGGCTGCTCCCCCTCGCCCTTGAGGATCCCAAAAATACGATCCGAGACATCACGTACCCTGGCACCTGGGAGGCAACACACCAACCGTGAGTCTCTCTCGTTCCCACAAACCCTCCTATCTGTTCCCCTAACTATGGAGTCCCCAATGACTAATGCTCTGCTCCTCTTCCCCCTTCCCTTCTGAGCAACAGGGACAGACTCTGCGCCAGAGACCTGTATCCCATTGCCTTCCCCTGATAAGTCGTCTCCTCCAACAGTATCCAAAACGGTATACCTGTTGTTGAGGGAAACGGCCACAGGGGATCCCTGCACTGCCTGCTGGTTCCCTCTCCTTCCCCTGACGGTAACCCATCTACCTTCTTCTTTTACCTGAGGTGTGACGGCCTCCCGATAATTCCTCTCAATAATCCCCTCCGCCTCCCGCATGATCCGAAGTTCCTCCAGCTCCAGCTCCAGTTCCCTAACGCGGTCCTCGAGGAGCTGGAGCTGGGTGCACTTCCCGCAGATGCAGTCAGCAGGGACACTCTTGGCGACCCTTACCTCACACATTCTGCAGGAGGAACATTCAACTTCCTTAACCTACATTCCCACTATTCTAAATTCCCAAGTTTTTAACCAATCACACGATAAAACAAGAAGAGTAATAGAAAAAGCCTTACCTTACCTACACACAACCGAGTCCTTTTTTTTGGTCAGAGGAGGAGGGCGGGTGGGAGACACTACAAGAGTAGTGTCTCGGGTTCAGAAACAGCCCAAATATATAGGTTTCTACTTACCCAGCAGTCCCTGCTCCACCGAAACTCCCGATGAAATTGACTTCCCAGCTGTTCACTCCTCGCTCGCAATGCCTGTGCTCCTGGAAAAGCCAGCAGTCCCTGCTCCACCGAAACTCCCGATGAAATTGACTTCCCAGCTGTTCACTCCTCGCTCGCAATGCCTGTGCTCCTGGAAAAGCTGCACACCGAAAGCTACACCTCCTGCGATTGCAGGGGAAGGTGCCCTGGGACGGGGACGAGGTGGTGGGGGTAATGGAGGAGTGGACCAGGGTGTCGCGGAGGGAATGATCCCTTCGGAATGCTGACAGGGGAAGGGAGGGGAAGATGCGACTGGTAGTGGCATCACGCTGGAGGTGGCGAAAATGGCGGAGGATGATCCTTTGGATATGGAGGCTGGTGGGATGAAAAGTGAGGACAAGGGGAACCCTGTCACGGTTCTGGGAGGGAGGGGAAGGGGTGAGGGTAGAGGTGCGGGGAATGTGTCGGACACGGTTGAGGGCCCTGTCAACCACAGTGGGGGGAAATCCTCGGTTGAGGAAAAAGGAGGTCATATCAGAAGCACCGTCATGGAAGGTAGCATCATCAGAGCAGATGCGTCGGAGACGGAGAAACTGGGAGAATGGAATGGAGTCCTTACAGGAGGTAGGGTGTGAAGAAGTGTAGTCGAGGTAGCTGTGGGAATCAGTGGGCTTATAATGGATATTGGTAGACAACCTATCCCCAGAGATGGAGACAGAGAAGTCGAGGAAGGGAAGGGAAGTGTCAGAGATGGACCATGTAAAGGTGAGAGAAGGGTGGAAATTGGAAGCAAAGTTGATAAAGTTTTCTAGTTCGGGGCGGGAGCAGGAAACGGCACCAATACAGTCATCAATGTACCGGAAAAAGAGTTGGGGGAGGGGGCCTGAGTAGGACTGGAACAAAGAATGCTCGACATATCCCACAAAAAGACAGGCATAACTAGGACCCATGCGGGTACCCATAGCGACACCTTTTACTTGAAGGAATTGCATGGAGTTGAAGGAGAAGTTGTTCAATGTGAGAACATGTTCAGCCAGGTGGAGGAGGGTGTTGGTGGAGCTAGAAAACTTTATCAACTTTGCTTCCAATTTCCACCCTTCTCTCACCTTTACATGGTCCATCTCTGACACTTCCCTTCCCTTCCTCGACTTAGTTAGGAAAGCTTAATATAATGTTATCACTTATTGTGAGTGGAATTGAATACAAAGGTAGGGAGGGCAGTGGTGAGACATTATCTGGAATTCTGTGTTCAGTACTGGTCTCCTTATTTAAGGAAACATGTAAATGCGTTGCAAGCAGTTCAGAGAAGGTTTATTAGAATAATATGGGCGGAATGTCTTATGAGGAAAGGCTGGACAGGATAGTCTTATATCAGCTGGAGTTTCGAAGAGTAAGGGGCGACTTGATTGAAACATTTAAGATTCAGGGCGTGGGATAGAGCACGTGAGGGCGACAGAAAGAGGGAGGGAGAGATAGAGAAAGAGAGAAAGGGACAGCTGAGCTCATCGGTTGCTGAAAACCTCATCCATGCCTTTGTTACCTCGAGATTTGACTATTCTAACACACTGCTGGCTTGTTTCCCACATTCTACCCGCTGTAACATTGTGATCATCCAAAACTCTGCTGCCATCTTCTAATTTACACCAAATTCTGTTCACCGAACATCCCTGTGCTCACTGACCGACATTGGCTCTTGGTCCAGTAACACCACAATTTTAATATTCCAACCATGAGATCAAGTCCCTCCATGTACTCGTCCTTCTGATTATCCCAATCCCCTGTCCATTTCCAATATTCCTGAAACTTGTTCATCCCCCAAGTCGTGGTCCACATAGGCACCAACGACATAGGTAGGAAGAGAGATGGGGATTTAAGGCAGAAATTCAGGGAGCTAGGGTGGAAGCTTAGAGTGAGAACAACCAGAGTTGTTATCTCTGGGTTGTTGCCCGTGCCACGTGCTAGCGAAGAGAGGAATAGGGAGAGAGATGAGTTGAACACGTGGCTGCAGGGATGGTGTAGGAGGGAGGGTTTTGGTTTCCTGGATAATTGGGGCTCTTTCTGGGGTAGGTGGGACCTCTACAAACAGGATGGTCTTCACCTGAACCAGAGGGGTACCAATATCCTGGGGGGCAGATTTGTTCGTGCTCTTCGGGGGGGTTTAAACTAAATCAGCAGGGGAATGGGAACCTAAATTGTAGTTCCAGTGTACAGGCTGTTGAGAGTAGTGAGGTAGGGGATAAGGTTACAGAGGGCACTGGCAAGAGGGCACTGGCAAGCAAGAACTTGGTTTAAAGTGTGTCCACTTCAACGCCAGGAGCATCCGGAATAAGGTGGGTGAGCTTGCAGCTGATGTTGTGGCCATTTCAGAGACATGGGTAGAGCAGGGGCAGGAATGGATGTTGCAGAGATGTAGAGGAAAGGATAGCGAAGATGATTCTCGAAAGGGGTGAGAGTAACAGGGTAGTTGTTATGGGGGACTTTACCTTTCCAAATATTGACTGGAAATACAATAGTTCGAGTACTTTAGATGGGTCAGTTTTTATCCAGTGTGTGCAGGAGGGTTTTCTGACACAGTATGTAGACAGGCCAATCAGGGGCGATGCCACATTGGATTTGTTTATGTTTAGTTTATGTTTAGAGATGCAGCACTGAAACAGGCCCTTCGGCCCAGCGAGTCTGTGCCGACCATCAACCACCCATTTATACTAATCCCATATTCCTATCACATCCCCACCTGTCCCTATATATTTCCCTACCACCTACCTATACTAGGGGCAATTTATAATGGCCAATTAACCTATAAGTCTTTGGCATGTGGGAGGAAACCGGAGCACCCGGAGGAAACCCACGCAGACACAGGGAGAACTTGCAAACTCCGCACAGGCAGTACCCAGAATTGAACCCGGGTCCCTGGAGCTGTGAGGCTGCGGTGCTAACCACTGCGCCACTGTGCCGCCCAATTGGTACTGGGTAATGAAACCGGCCAGGTGTTCGATTTAGATGTAGGTGAGCACTTTGGCGATAGTGATCACAATTCGGTTAGGTTTACCTTAGCGATGGGCAGGGACAGGTATATGCCGCAGGGCAAGAATTATAGCTGGGGGAAAGGAAATTATGACACGATTAGGCAAGATTTAGGATGCGTAGGATGGGGAAGGAAACTGCAGGGGTTGGGCACAAACGAAATGTGGAGCTTATTCAAGGAGCAGCTAATGCCTGTCCTTGATAAGTATGTACCTGTGAGGCAGGGAGGAAGTTGTCGAGCGAGGGAGCCGCGGTTTACTCAAGAAGTTGAAGCCCTTGTCAAGAGGAAGAGGGAGGCTTATGTTAGGATGAGACGTGAAGGCTCAGTTAGGGCGCTTGAGAGTTACAAGCTAGCCAGGAAGGATCTAAAGGGAGGGCTAAGAAGAGCAAGGAGAGGACATGAGAATCATTGGCGTTAGGATCAAAGAAAACCCTAAGGCTTTCTATAGGTATATCAATAGGTTTCAATAGGTTTCAATCTCATAATGAAGAGCTGGAACCTGTCATAGCCGCTAAGCGCATTGCACTTTTGAACTACAAGAAAGCCCCCAGCGATTTAACATCCGCAGCACTTAAAGCAGCCAGAAGTACTGCACAAAGAACAGCTAGGCGTTGCGCAAACGACTACTGGCAACACCTATGCAGTCATATTCAGCTGGCCTCAGACACCGGAAACATCAGAGGAATGTATGATGGCATGAAGAGAGCTCTTGGGCCAACCATCAAGAAGATCACCCCCCTCAAATCTAAATCGGGGGACATAATCACTGACCAACGCAAACAGATGGACCGCTGGGTTGAGCACTACCTAGAACTGTACTCCAGGGAGAATGCTGTCACTGAGACTGCCCTCAATGCAGCCCAGCCTCTACCAGTCATGGATGAGCTGGACATACAGCCAACCAAATCGGAACTCAGTGATGCCATTGATTCCCTAGCCAGCGGAAAAGCCCCTGGGAAGGACAGCATTACCCCTGAAATAATCAAGAGTGCCAAGCCTGCTATACTCTCAGCACTACATGAACTGCTATGCCTGTGCTGGGACGAGGGAGCAGTACCCCAGGACATGCGCGATGCCAACATCATCACCCTCTATAAAAACAAAGGTGACCGCGGTGACTGCAACAACTACCGTGGAATCTCCCTGCTCAGCATAGTGGGGAAAGTCTTTGCTCGAGTCGCTCTGAACAGGCTCCAGAAGCTGGCCGAGCGCGTCTACCCTGAGGCACAGTGTGGCTTTCGTGCAGAGAGATCGACTATTGACATGCTGTTCTCCCTTCGTCAGATACAGGAGAAATGCCGTGAACAACAGATGCCCCTCTACATTGCTTTCATTGATCTCACCAAAGCCTTTGACCTCGTCAGCAGACGTGGTCTCTTCAGACTACTAGAAAAGATCAGATGTCCACCAAAGCTACTAAGTATCATCACCTCATTCCATGACAATATGAAAGGCACAATTCAACATGGTGGCTCCTCATCAGAGCCCTTTCCTATCCTGAGTGGTGTGAAACAGGGCTGTGTTCTCGCACCCACACTTTTTGGGATTTTCTTCTCCCTGCTGCTTTCACATGCGTTCAAATCCTCTGAAGAAGGAATTTTCCTCCACACAAGATCAGGGGGCAGGTTGTTCAACCTTGCCCGTCTAAGAGCGAAGTCCAAAGTACGGAAAGTCCTCATCAGAGAACTCCTCTTTGCTGACGATGCTGCTTTAACATCTCACACTGAAGAATGCCTGCAGAGTCTCATCGACAGGTTTGCGTCTGCCTGCAATGAATTTGGCCTAACCATCAGCCTCAAGAAAACGAACATCATGGGGCAGGATGTCAGAAATGCTCCATCCATCAATATTGGCGACCACGCTCTGGAAGTGGTTCAAGAGTTCACCTACCTAGGCTCAACTATCACCAGTAACCTGTCTCTAGATGCAGAAATCAACAAGCGCATGGGTAAGGCTTCCACTGCTATGTTCAGACTGGCCAAGAGAGTGTGGGAAAATGGCGCACTGACACGGAACACAAAAGTCCGAGTGTATCAGGCCTGTGTCCTCAGTACCTTGCTCTACGGCAGCGAGGCCTGGACAACGTATGCCAGCCAAGAGCGACGTCTCAATTCATTCCATCTTCGCTGCCTTCGGAGAATACTTGGCATCAGGTGGCAGGACTATATCTCCAACACAGAAGTCCTTGAAGCGGCCAACATCCCCAGCTTATACACACTACTGAGTCAGCGGCGCTTGAGATGGCTTGGCCATGTGAGCCGCATGGAAGATGGCAGGATCCCCAAAGACACATTGTACAGCGAGCTCGCCACTGGTATCAGACCCACCGGCCGTCCATGTCTCCGTTATAAAGACGTCTGCAAACGCGACATGAAATCGTGTGACATTGATCACAAGTCGTGGGAGTCAGTTGCCAGCATTCGCCAGAGCTGGCGGGCAGCCATAAAGACAGGGCTAAATTGTGGCGAGTCGAAGAGACTTAGTAGTTGGCAGGAAAAAAGACAGAGGCGCAAGGGGAGAGCCAACTGTGCAACAGCCCCAACAAACAAATTTCTCTGCAGCACCTGTGGAAGAGCCTGTCACTCCAGAATTGGCCTTTATAGCCACTCCAGGCGCTGCTTCACAAACCACTGACCACCTCCAGGCGCGTATCCATTGTCTCTCGAGATAAGGAGGCCCAAAAGAAAAGAAAAAAAAAGAAGAAATCAGGAATAAAAGAATGATAAGAGTTAGAACAGGGCCAATCAAGGATAGTAGTGGGAAGTTGTGTGCGGAATCAGAGGAGATAGGGGAAGCGTTAAATGAATATTTTTCGTCAGCATTTACAGTAGAGAAAGAAAATGTTGCCGAGGCGATTACTGAGATACAGCCTACTAGGCTAGATGGGATTGAGATTCACAAGGAGGAGGTGTTAGCAATTTTGGAAAGAGTGAAAATAGATAAGTCCCCTGGGCCAGATGGAATTTATCCTAGCATTCTCTGGGAAGCCAGGGAGGAGATTGCAGAGCCGTTGTTGTTGATCTTTATGTCGTCATTGTCGACAGGAGTAGTGCCGGAAGACTGGAGGATAGCAAATGTTGTCCCCTTGTTCAAGAAGGGGAGTGGAGACAGCCCTGGTAATTATAGACCTGTGAGCCTTACTTCGGTTGTGGGTAAAATGTTGGAAAAGGTTATAAGAGATAGGATTTCTTATCATCTTGAAAAGAATAAGTTCCTTTGCGATAGTCAGCACGGTTTTGTGAAAGGTAGGTCGTGCCTCACAAACCTTATTGAGTTTTTTGACAAGGTGACCAAACAGGTGGATGAGGGAAAAGCAGTGGATGTGGTGTATATGGATTTCAGTAAGGCGTTTGATAAAGTTCCCCACGGTAGGCGATTGCAGAAAATACAGAAGTATGGGATTGAAGGTGAATTAGTGCTTTGGATCAGAAATTGGCTAGCTGAAAGAAGACAGACGGTCGTGGTTGATGGCAAATGTTCATCCTGGAGTTTAGTTACTAGTGGTGTACCGCAAGGTTCTGTTTTGGGGCCACTGCTGTTTGTCATTTTTATAAATGACCTGGATGAGGGTCTAGAAGGGTGGGTTACTAAATTTGCGGATGACACGAAGGTCGGTGGAGTTGTGGATAGTGTCGAAGGGTGTTGTAGGGTACAGAGGGACATAGATAGGCTGCAGAGCTGGGCTGAGAGA
The DNA here is from genome assembly GCF_036365525.1 of Heterodontus francisci. Classification (NCBI taxonomy): domain Eukaryota; kingdom Metazoa; phylum Chordata; class Chondrichthyes; order Heterodontiformes; family Heterodontidae; genus Heterodontus; species Heterodontus francisci. Next base: position 841,414 of record NW_027141990.1, on the reverse strand, counting down.
TGGCAAATGGAGTTTAATGCGGAGAAGTGTGAGGTGATTCACTTTGGAAGGTGTAACAGCAATGCAGAGTACTGGGCTAATGGGAAGATTCTTGGTAGTGTATATGAGCAGAGAGATCTTGGTGTCCAGGTACATAAATCCCTGAAAGTTGCTACCCAGGTTAATAGGGCTGTTAAGAAGGCATATGGTGTGTTAGCTTTTATTAGTAGGGGGATCGAGTTTCGGAGCCACGAGGTCATGATGCAGCTGTACAAAACTCTGGTGAGGCCGTACCTTGAGTATTGTTTGCAGTTCTGGTCACCGCATTATAGGAAGGATGTGGAAGCTTTAGAAAGGGTGCAGAGGAGATTTACTAGGATGTTGCCTGGTACGGAGGGAAGGTCTTACGAGGAAAGGCTGAGGGACTTGGGGTTGTTTTCGTTAGAGAGAAGGAGGAGGAGAGGTGACTTAATAGAGACATACAAGATAATCAGAGGGTTAGATAGGGTGGATAGTGAGAGTCTTTTTCCTAGGATGATGATGGCAAACACGAGGGGACATAGCTTTAAGTTGAGGGGTGAAAGATATAGGACAGATGTCAGAGGTAGTTTCTTTACACAGAGTGTAGTAGGGGCGTGGAACGCCCTGCCTGCAACAGTAGTAGACTCGCCAACTTTAAGGGCATTTAAGTGGTCATTGGATAGACATATGGATGAAAATGGAATAGTGTCGGTCAGATGGTTGGCGCAACATCGAGGGCCGATTGGCCTGTACTGCGCTGTAATGTTCTAATTCTAATTCTAATTTTAATCTTAAAGTCTTTTGCGAATTCCCTTTTTAAAGGTGGGTTTCTTTCCCTCTGTCTCTATCCCTGACCACACATTTCATCTCTTCATCTTCCACCCTGCAAAATCATATTATATGGAAGGCAGGAACTCTGTTGCCACTCCTACACCACTGTAAGATCTGATCTCGGGTCACAGATTAACAGAAAGGAAGTCGAAGGGTCACAAGCAAATTATTACAGGGAAACCATTGGAAAAAATTCGGAGGGACAGGAGTAATCTCCACGTGGAGAGGCAGGGATTAATCAGGAATAGTCAGCATGGCTTTGTCAAGGGGAGTTCGTGTCTAACTAAATTGATTGATTATTTTCGAGGCGGTGACTAGGGGTGTAAAGGAGGGTAAAGCAGTAGTCTATATGGACTTCAGTAAGGCTTTTGATGGGGTCCCGCATGGGAGATTTGTTAAGAAGGTAAGAGCCCATGGGATCCAGGGCAACTTGGCAAATTGGATCCAAAATTGGCTTAGCGGTGGGAGGCAGAGGGTGATGGTCAAGGGTTATTTTTGCAAGTGGAAGCCTGTGACCCGTGGTGTACTGCAGGGATCGGTGCTGGGACTCTTGCTGTTTGTAGTGTACATTAATGATTTCGACGTGAATATATGAGGACTGATCAGTAAGTTCGCAGCTGACACGAAAATTGGTGGTGTTGTAAATAGTGAGGAGGAAAGCCTTAGATTACAGGATGATATAGATGGGCTGGTAAAATGGGCAGAGGAGGGGCAAATGGAATTTAATCCTGAGAAGTGTGAGGTGATGCATTTTGGGAGGGCGAATAAGGCAAGGAAATATACAATGGATGGTAGGACCCCAGGAAGTACTGAAGGTCAGAGGGACCTAGGTGTACTTGACCATTGATCACTGAAGGCAGCAGCACAGGTAGACAATGAGGACAGGAAGACGTATGGGACACTTGCCTTTATTAGCCGAGGCGTAGAACATAAGAGTAGGGAGGTTATGATGGAGCATAAAACTCCACTTAGGCCACAACTGGAGGACTGTGTATAGTTCTGGTTGCCGCACTATCGAAAGGATGTGATTGCAATGGAGAGGGTGCAGAATAGATTCACCAGGATGTTGCCTGGGCTGGAGCATTTCAGCTATGAAGAGCGACAGAAAAGGCTAGGGTTGTTTTCCTTAGAGCAGAAAAGGATGAGGGGTATCATGATTGAGCTATACAAAATAACGAGGGGCATTGATAGGTTAGATATGAAGAATCTTTTTTCCCTGAGCGGACGGGTCAATAACCAGGGGGAATCGATTTAAGGTCAGGGGCAGGAGGTTTAGAAGGGATTTGAGGAAAATAATTTTCACCCAGAGGGTGGTTGGAATCTGGAAGGCACTGCCTTAAGAGATGGTCCGGGCAGGAACCCTCACAGCATTTCAGAAGTATTTAGATGAGCCCTTGAATCGCCATGGCAAACAAGGCGACTTGTCAAGTGCTGGGAATTGGGATTAGAATAGTTCAGTGCTTGATGGCCGGCACAGACACAGTGGGCTGAAGGTCCTGTTTCTGTGCTGTATATCTCTATAATTCTATGCTCTTTGAGGAGTAACAGTTCAAATAGAGCACAACATCAGAAGAGACATTGTGTACATAGGACCTGTGGCAGGTGAGAACGGCTTTCAGCTATGGATCAGATGTTGGAAGCTATTATTAAAGACGTTAGAAAGACGTTAAAGCACGTCGAAAAAATCAAGGTGATCAGGGAGAGTCAACATGGTTTTGTGAAAGGGAAATCATGTTTAACCAATATACTGGAGTTCTTTGAAGAAGTAACATGTACTGTGGATAAAGGGGAACTGGTGGATTTACAGTACTTAGATTTACAGACCACATCAAACGTCATTGTGGAAAATAAAAGCTCATCGTGTAGGGGGTAACATAATTGGCATGGATAGAGGATAGGCTAGCTAACAGGAAACAGAGTAGGCATAAATGGGTTATTTTCTCGTTGGCAAGCTGCAACGAGTGGTGTGCCACCGCGATCAGTGCTGGGGCCTCAACTTTTTACAATTGATATAAATGATTTTGATGAATGGACCGAAGGTATGCTTGCGAAATTTGCTAATGACTCCAAGATTGGTAAGAAGATAAGTTCTCAAGAGGACATAAGGAGGTTACAAAGGGATATAGATAGGTTAAATGAGTGGTCAAAGAACTGGCAAATGGAGTATAATGTGAGAAAAGGTCAAACTGTCCATTTTGGCTGGAGGACCCGACTGTTACCTCGAGACTTAACTATTCCAACACACTCCTGGCTGCTCTCCCACATTCTATTCTCTGTAAACTTGTGGTCATTCAAAACTCTGCTGTCACCTTCTAATTTACACTAAATTCTGTTCACCCAACATTAGGGATTAGGGAACCATGGATGACAGGTGAAATTGTGAGACTAGCTAAGAGGAAAAAGGAAGCATACATAAGGTGTAGGCGGCTGATGAAAGACGAAGCTTTGAAAGAATATCGGGAATGTAGGACCAATCTGAAACGAGGAAACAAGAGGGCTAAAAGGGGTCATGAAATATATTTAGCAAACAGGGTTAAGGAAAATCCCAAAGCCTTTTATTCATATATAAGGAGAAAGAGGGTAACTAGAGAAAGGATTGGCCCACTAAAGGACAAAGGAGGAATGTTATGCTTGGACTCAGCGAAAATGGGTGAGATTCTAAACGAGTACTTTGCATCGGTATTCACCGAGGAGAGGGACATGACGGATGTTGAGGTTAGGAACAGATGTTTGATTACTCTCGGTCAAGTCGGCATAAGGAGGGAGGAAGTGTTGGGTATTCTAAAAGGCATTAAGGTGGACAAGTCCCCAGGTCCGGATGGGATCTATCCCAGGTTACTGAGGGAAGCGAGAGAGGAAATAGCTGGGGCCTTAACAGATATCTTTGCAGCATCCTTAAACACGGGTGAGGTCCCGGATGACTGGAGAATTGCTAATGTTGTCCCCTTGTTTAAGAAGGATAGCAGGGATAATCCAGGTAATTATAGACCGGTGAGCCTGACGTCAGTGGTAGGGAAGCTGCTGGAGAAGATACTGAGGGATAGGATCTATTCCCATTTGGAAGAAAATGGGCTTATCAGTGATAGGCAACATGGTTTTGTGCAGGGAAGGTCATGTCTTACCAACTTAATAGAATTATTTGAGGAAGTGACAAAGTTGATTGATGAGGGAAGGGCTGTCGATGTCATATACATGGACTTCAGTAAGGCGTTTGATAAGGTTCCCCATGGCAGGCTGATGGAGAAAGTGAAGGCGCATGGGGTCCAAGGTGTACTAGCTAGATGGATAAAGAACTGGCTGGGCAACAGGAGACAGAGAGTAGCAGTAGAGGGGAGTTTCTCAAAATGGAGACGTGTGACCAGTGGTGTTCCACAGGGATCCGTGCTGGGACCACTGTTGTTTGTGATATACATTAATGATTTGGAGGAAAGTATAGGTGGACTGATTAGCAAGTTTGCAGACGACACTAAGATTGGTGGAGTAGCAGATAGTGAAGGGGACTGTCAGAGAATACAGCAGAATATAGATAGATTGGAGAGTTGGGCAGAGAAATGGCAGATGGAGTTCAATCAGGGAAAATGCGAGGTGATGCATTTTGGAAGATCCAATTCAAGAGTGAACTATACAGTAAATGGAAAAGTCCTGGGGAAAATTGATGGCCAGAGAGATTTGGGTGTTCATATCCACTGTTCCCTGAAGGTGGCAACGCAGGTAAATAGAGTGGTCAAGAAGGCATACGGCATGCTTTCCTTCATCGGACGGGGTATTGAGTACAAGAGTTGGCATGTCATGTTACAGTTGTATAGGACTTTGGTTCGGCCACATTTGGAATACTGCGTGCAGTTCTGGTCGCCACATTACCAAAAGGATGTGGATGCTTTGGAGAGGGTGCAGAGGAGGTTGACCAGGATGTTGCCTGGTATGGAGGGCACTAGCTATGAAGAGAGATTGAGTAGATTAGGATTATTTTCATTAGAAACACGGAGGTTGAGGGGGGACCTGATTGAGGTGTACAAAATCATGAGAGGTATAGACAGGGTGGATAGCAAGAAGCTTTTTCCCAGAGTGGGGAATTCAATTACTAGAGGACACGAGTTCAAAGTGAAAGGGGAAAAGTTTAGGGGGGATATGCGTGGAACGTTCTTTACGCAGAGGGTGGTAGGTGCCTGGAATGCGTTGCCAGCGGAGGTGGTAGATGCGGGCACGATGGCGTATTTTAAGATGTATCTAGACAGATACATGAATGGGCAGGAAGAAAAGAGATACAGACCCTTAGAAAATAGGCGACATGTTTAGATAGAGGATCTGGATCGGCGCCGGCTTGGAGGGCCGAAGGGCCTGTTCCTGTGCTGTAATTTTCTTTGTTCTTTGTTCTATCCCTGTGCTCACTGATCTACATTGGCTCTTGGTCCAGTAACACCTCAAGTTTAATATTCTCACTCGTATGATCAATTCCCTCATGTCCTCACCCCTCTGATTATCCCAATCCCCTGTTCATTTCCAATATTCCTGAAGCTTGTTCATCTTAAAGTATTTTTCTAATTTCCTTTTTGAAGTGAGTTTATTTCCCTCTGTCTCTATCCCTGACCACAAATTTCATCTCTCCAGCTCCACTGGTGCTGTGGAAGTTTGGATCCATAAAATGGTGTGAGCTGCACTGCCGGTCACATCCAGTACATTCTACAGGACACACAGGCTGGCCGGGGTGCTGGAGTGGGTGCAATGTGTGTGTGCCTGTCGAGTGAGGAAGGTCTGAATATGGTGTCAGTCAGCCATTCCGGCAGCTTTGATGTACGACTTTGAAACTTGGTCTTTGCATGTCCACTGACCGTCTGTGTCAGTCACTCTCAGCTGAACATACATTCAGCAGCACGAGGAACCCCCTCTAGTGTTATTTAAATAGACCGGGTATCCATCATACAGGTGTAAGGCTTTTTACTGACTTCTGCCATTGTAAATTTAGTGGAGGTGCTGTGGATGGTTTTCCGGAGGTTGTGTTGTGAGCTGCTGCAGACATTCAGGGAGGACAGAGGATTTGTTGACCCAACTCTCGACAAGTTATAGGGACTGTAGTTACAGTGTCTCTGGGTCTGTAACATGACCAACAAATGGAGCAGAGGCTTCAGAGAGGGGAAGCTGTGCAAAGAGGGCGGAGGAGGGGGCTCTGCCCTACCCACCCCGGGTTTTCCAAGAGCAAAAAGAGCAGTGATCCAAATAACGAGCCCTGGAAAACACCCCTGTATACTCCCATTGAGTCTGAACAACAACCTTTCACCACTTCTCTCTGTTTACTGTTCCTTAGCCAATGTTATATCCACACAGTCACTGTCCCTTTAATCCTTAGGGTTCGGTTTTCCTAACCTGTCTATTGAATGTGATTTGATCAAACACCTTTTGAAAGTCCATATATATAACTTCAATCACACCACCCTCATGAACCCTCTCCATTGTTTTATCAAAGAACTCCATCAAGTTTACCTCACCACCACCTCTCTCCACTCCTCCACTGTTGTTAAATTATCAGACTGCTTATCCGACATCCAGTACTGGATGAGCAGAAATTTCCTCCAATTAAATATTGGGAAGACTGAAGCCCTTGTTTTCACTCCCCACTCCAACTCTGTTCCCTTGCTATTGATTCCATCCCTCTCCCTGTATCAGTCTGAGATTCAGACAGTTTGTTTGCAGCCTTAGTATCACACTTTAACCTCATTTTCAGGATATCATTACAACCGCCTACTTCCACCTCAGTAACAGCGCCCGACTTCACCCCTGTCTCAGCCCATCTGCTGCTGAAATTCATTCATGCCTTCCTTATCCCTAGAAATGACTACTCTAACACACTTTTCTCTGATTTCCCACCTGCTACTCTCTGTAAACTTAATGTCCTCCAGAACTCTGCTGCCATGTCCTAAATCGTGCCACGTCCCGTGCACATATCACTGACCGACTTTGACTCCTGATCAAGTAATCTCTTTATTTAAATTCTCAACTTATTTTTCCTCCATGACCTCGCCCCCGTCCTGTATATATCTGTGCTCCTCTAATTCCGGCCTCTTGTGCATCCCTGATTTTAACTGTTCCACCATTGGTGACCACACCTTCAGTTACCTCAGCTCCAAGCTCTGGAATACCCTCCTTACACCTCTCCGCCTCTCCATCCCGCCACCTCTCCACCACCCTTTCCTCTTTTAAGACACCTATTAAAACCTACATCTTTGACCACGCTTTTGGTCCTCTGACCTAATAATTTCTTATATCTCTCGGTGTCATGTTTTGTTTTATAAGGAAGCATCATGGGATGTTTTATTACATTAAAGACACTATATAAAATAAGTTGTTGTTGTCGTTTGACATACATGATTTTGAATTCGCATTTGCGTGCTGCTTCTCAAATTTTATCCCTTTTATGAGTAAGGAATACTTATATCCTGCTTGTGACCTTTAGAAATTTCCAACCACCGACATTAGACTGACTGGTCATTAATACAGGTTTTACCCCATCTCTCCTTTTTTAAACAGGGAGTAACATTTACAACCCTCCAGTTCTCTGTTATCACTCCCATATCCAAGGACGATTGAAAGATTCTGTCCAGGGCCTCTGTTATTTCCACATTTCCTTTCCTCAGTAGCCTCATACATCCCATACAGACCAGGTAAATGTTCTACTTCTTTGAGGCACAAAAAGTGTTTGGATGGAAAGTGGTTAACAGAACCTGTTTGTTCAGTGACTGTAGTTAATGTCAGTCTCCATGGACCCTAATTGTGTCACTGGAGGTTTTCCATCTTCTATTAATAAGGGATTCCTTTCAAGGGATTGTGCCAGTGGATTATCAGCTTCATCACTTACAGGCATCAGCTGCACCAGAGAGAGGGAGAGGATAGATCGGAACCTGAGAACAATAGATTGGAATGTTACAACAATGGGTCAGAATCTGAGAACAGTGGATTGGAATGTTACAAAAGTGGGCAGAGGATTATCATGGCCTCTTTTCATACTTTATACAGACGATTCGCTGTCTTTAACATCCCGGATCTATTACACACTGTTGAATATACAACATATTTACTATCCCATCCTTGCTATTGTTGGTGTCCCTGGTAAGTTTGTCAATACAGCTATTAATATTATAAACCATATTTAACTGCAATAATGTTCCTGGAATTTACTCTGCCCTCCTTACTGCTGTTGTTAGTCCTGTTGAATCTCTGTCTCCAGCTATTAGCTCCACAACCATTGCTAATAGTATTATAGTTCTTGTAATTTATTCTCATCTTTCCTGCTGTTACTGCCCTGGTAAGTCTTCATTTCCACAAATACGATCTGTAAACCCTGGTTCACTGAAATACTGTTCAAGTAATTTTTTTTTCTCTGAATCCCGAAACCAGTGTTATTGGTCTCCATAAGAAATCCTGTCCCCGATCTGTGAACTACATACTCCAAGTCCAATGTCTGAGACTGAACCAGACTGTTTGCAACCTCTGTGTTCTATTTAAACCTGAGCTGTGTTCATCTCCATATTCTCTCCTTCACAAACCCTGCCTACTACCACCTCTGTAATATCACCCATCTCCACCTCTGCCTCAGCCCATCTGCTGCACTAACCCTCATCTGTGCCTTTGCATAGTGTCAGTGGGAGTATCACATCACTCCCGGCACTAATAGGGATCAGCGGCTCTGGAGAGAGGAAGAGGATAGATTAGAATCAGAGAACAATAGATTGGAATGTTACAACAATGAGCAGGAGTTTCATCTGGGAGTTTAACTTTCTTTCTGCAGATTATGATCAGTTCTCATTAAACAGTCTGATCTATTACTCACTGAGGAATATTCAATACATTTACTACCCCTTCCTGGCTATTATTGGTGTCCCTAGTAAGTCTCTGTATCTAACTATTAATTCGATAAACCATGTTTAACTGCATTTCCATTCTTGTCATTTCCTCTGCCCTCCTTGCTGCTGTTGTTATTCCTGGCAAATATATGTCTCCAGGTATTAGCTCTATAAACCATTGCCAAGTGTATTAGAGTGCATGTAATTTACTCTCCGATCTTTGCTGCTGTTGCTGTCCCTGGAAAGTCTGTATTTCCCGCTATGACATCTGTAAAATTTGTTTCACTGAAATAATGTTCTTGCTACTTAAATTTGGGAACAGTGGAGTTTTCATTGGTCTCTATAAGAAATTCCATCCACTATCCATGAACCATGATCTCCTCATTGCCAAATATCTGAGGCTGAACCAGACAGTTTGTAACCTCTGTGTTCTATTTAAATCTGAGCTGAGTTCATCTCCATATTCTCACCAACCCTGCCGACTATCACCTCTGTACTAACACACATCTCCACCTCTGCCTCAGCCCATCTGCTGCATAAACACTCATCAGTGCCTTTGTTAAATACACACTTGACTATTCCAATTCTATTCTGGTCACCCTCCCAGTTATAAACCTGAATAATCCACAGCCCATCCATAACTATGCTGCCTGTATTCTAACTCACACCAAATCCCGATCACCCATCACCCTTGTGCTCACTGATCTCCATTAGCTCCCGGTCTGGCAGCACCTTAATTTTAATATTCTCATTATTGTGCTTGGATCTCTCCATGGCCTCACCCCTCCAATTAATCCCATTCCCCTCTCCATTCCCATATTCCTACAACTCTTTTGCCTGAAAGTATTTTCTTCAATTACCTTTTAAAAGTAACTGTTTGAAAAGGCACTGTTTGAAAATTAGGGGTCGCCCTTTTCAGACAGAGATGAGGAGACTTTTCTTTTCCTCAGATGATTGTGTGATTTTGGAAATCTCTGCCTTAGAAGGTGGTGGAGGGGGGGGGGGTCATTGTATATTTTTAACGCAGAGGGAGATAGATTTTTGTTAGGCAAGAGAATCCAAGTTTATCGGGGGTAGATGGGGGTGCGGAATTCGAAATGCAAACAGATCAGCCATGATCTTATTAGATGGTGGAGCAGGCTTGACGGGCTGAATGGCCTACTTCTGCCCCTAATTCATATGATCCTATAGTCGTTTTCTCTGTTTATCTACTCTGGCAATGATTTTCAGCTCTACAGCGCCACTGGGCCTAACGCCATGTAAGTTTGGATCCATAAAATAATACGAGCTGCTCTGCCAGTCACTTCAAGTGTTCCATGCTGGAGAGGGCTCGAGCCCCCGTTCACCAAGCATGTGCTGGCAGCGTGAGGAGGGGTCTTTATATATCTTCTGTCAGCCATTCCAGCAGCTGTGATGTACGTCTTTGAAACTTGGACTGTCCACGGAACGCCTGTGCTGGTCACTCTCAGCTGACCCTACATTCAGCAGCACGAGGAAGCCCCTCTCGTGTTATTTAAAAAGGACCAGGCATTCAACTTACAGGTGAGGGGTTTTTGGCTTCTGCTATTGTAATGTTAGTGGAGGTGCTGTGGATGGTTCTCTGGAGGTTGTGTTGTGTGCTGCTGCCGACATTCAGGGAGGACAGAGGATCTGGTGATGTAAATTTGGACAAGGTATGGGGAATGTAGTTACAGTGTCTCTGGGTCTGTAACAAATGGAGCAGAGGCTGCATAGAGGGCAAGCTCTGTAAAGTGGGAGGAAGAGGGGGCTCTGCCCTACGCACCTCCGGTTTTCCGAGAACACTTTTGCTACCTACACCTAACCCAGGAGCAGTGTGTGAGGTGACTCTGATTCAATAAGGAGGTGGTCACAGAGTTGTGTCACCTCCTGTAACACGACCTGGAGCCTCACACCAGGGTGAGGACGGAGCTGTCAGTGGCTGTTAAGGTCACAGTTTCATTGAACTTCTATGTATCCGGATCTTTCCAGGCAGGAGCAGGAGAAGTATCCAACATCGAGTCACAGAGACTGATAGAGCCATTTACGACATAGAAAGAGTCCATTCATCCCATCATGTACATGCTGGCTCTCCATGGAGCAATCCATTCAGTCCCACTCGCCCGCTCAATCCCTGGAGCAAATTCATTTCATTCAGGTGCCCACCAGCTTTCATTTGAAATCACTGATTGTCTCTGCTTCCAACACACTTGTGGGCAGTGAGTTCCAGATCATTAACACACGCTGCATAAAGAAAAATGTTCTTCCTCATATTCCTCCTGCATCTCTTGTCCAAAACATTCAATCCGTGCTCCTAGTCTTTCTTCCATCAGTTAATGGGAACACTTTTTCATTGTCTAAATTATCCAGACCTGTCATAATCTTGTAACCTAACCTTGGAACTAAAATCCACCATCCCTGGAACCATCCTGTTAAATCTCTTCAGCACCATTTCAAAGACCTTCACAATCTTTCTGAAGTGTGATGACCAGAATTGGACAAACTAGTCCAGCTGAGACCTAACCAGAGATTTTTAAACATTCATCATAACTTCTCTGCTTTTGAACTCGATACCTCTCTTTATGAAATATAAGATTATATGTATTTTACTAACCAATCTCTCAATATGTCCTGTCACCTTTAAAGATGGATATACATGCACCCACAGGTCTCTCTGTTCCTGCACACTGTTTAGAACTGTGTTATTAAGTCTATATTGCCTTCCTATCCTCTCTGTCAAAATGCCTCACCTCACACTTGTCTCACACCTTCATCTGCCACTTGTCTGCTCAATCTACTTAGTATCTATGTCCTGTCGCAGGTGGTTCTGAACATACTCACTGTTTGTCACAGCTCCAGGTTTGGTATCAGAGGCGGATTTTGAAATTCTACTCTGTATTCCAAGCTCCAAGTCATTTATACACAGCAAAAATAAACAGTGGCCCGAGCACTGACCCTGGGGGAACACTCACTGTCTAACATCTTGCAGTCTGAAAAACTGTCATTTACTATGACACACTGTTTTCTCTATGTAAACCTTTGTTTTTATCCAACTGGACACTGACCCTCCCATTCCATTTGACTCAATGTTGGTAATTAACCTTTTCTGTGGCACTTTATCAAACACATTGTTCAAACCAATCTAGACAACATCCATCACATTCCCTTCATCAACCTTCTCTGTTACATCATCAAAAGTGCAATTAGATTAGTCAAGCATGACTTTCCTTTTGTAAATCTATGCCGGCTATCCTGAATTAACTCAAACCTCTCAACATGCCTGCTGTTTTTTCCCTGATTATTGTTCTAAAACTTTTCCCACCACTGATGTTGGACTAACTGGCCTGTAGTTGTGAGGACTGTGTGTTGTCCATTGATGTATCCGCTACGTGAGAGAGGCCATCTATGTCGGGTGAAGTTAATACATAATTTTCTCCCTCAGCGGGGAGAAGCACGATAAGGGTATCCCTGGCTTTGTCAGGAGAGCCACATTCCTGATGGTCGAGTTGTCTCGACGGTGTCCCCATGTCAACGGGGAGAGGTACAGGAACTGACTAAAATCTCACTCCATTAATGTACAGTTGATGTGTGAGCATGCCCAGTACATCATGTTGGTGAATGTCCCACTATTCTGGCAGCAGCCACAATAACTTCATTCTGAAGCAGTCAGCCAGTCCCAACACATCGGCCTCCCATGCAGAACCAGAATGTGGCTCCACGGAGACAGATGTAACCACCCCGCCCTCTCCAGACACAGCTCATGTTTCTACAACCCCAAACTTCCTCCCACCGCCAACCAACCTCACAAAATTAATATGTGTATAACGTGAACAATGAAGTCACCAGGAACAAGGTGGAACAGACCACCAGTGTGATGAAGCAATGCTTCCACTGTCCGAACCGTGTGAGGTTGGTTGGCTGCTACCAGGATAGTGGACATTCACCAACATGATGTACTGGGCATGCTCACACACCAAGTGTACATTAATGGAGTGAGATTTTATTCAGTTCCTGTACCTTTCCCCGTTGACATGGGGACACCGTAGAGACACCTCGACCATCAGGAATGTGGCTCTCCTGACAAAGCCACGGGACCTCTTATCCTGCTTCTCCCCGCTGAGGGAGTAAATGATGTATTACCTTCACCCGACATAGATGGCCTCTCTCACCTTGTGGATACATCAATGGACAACACACAGTCCTCACAACTACAGGCCAGTTAGTCCAACATCAGTGGTGGGAAAAGATTTAGAACAATAATCAGGGGGAGCCCTCCAGTACACAATGGAGCAGGTGTCCAAGTTCATGGTGTTCTGCTGCACCCTTCATATCATCACCATCATGAGCACACAGGCATTGGCACCAGGAATCCGGAGGAAAACTCAGGAGGAGGAGCAGGAGGCAGGGAGAATATTTCCTGGATGCCTTTGACCCAGAAAGACCGTCAGAGAGTTTCTGCTTATATTCTGTTTCCCATAGGACAACTTCCCTTCCCCACCATGGATCCCCCATTCTCCACCATTACACCCATCTGAGACGCCCCATCACAGTGTCCCCGTGGTCACCATCCTGCAATAAAAAACACCAACAACAATCTTTTCATTAACATCTTTATCCAACAGCACATCCAATTATACAAACTAAACTGAACTATTCACCCTTGTGTATTCCCTTAGTGCCTGTCTTGTGGGTTCCCTCGACTTGCCTAGTGCTCCGATACAGTGTTTCTCCAGTGACTGCAGCATGGCTGGTGGAAGTCTGCTGACTTTCACTGGGGAGACTGCAGATGGCCTTGCAGGACGTCCTCGAGCAGCTCTGTGACTTGAGGACTCGGAATCTGACTGCACCACCTCGACATGGGCAGCAGCAGTCCGGGCTGGCTGATGGGTAACAGCAAGCACACTGGTGGAGTGACAGTGAATGGAGAACAAATACTGTCATCCTGAGAGAAGACAACAGGTTCCTGCTCCACGGAGACACTGTCATTCCCACGGGGCGACACCGCAGCAATCCTAGTAATCTACTGGATCACAGGTTGCAGGACTGCTGTGAGATCCTGCAAACCCCTTTGAACACTGTGATCCACAGCCATGATGGCAGCAGTCTGATCCTGCATGGCAGTAAGCATGGATCTCATGACCTCAGTCTGAGCTTCCACTGCAGCATTGAAACGTCATATAATTCTGGTCTCTTGAACATCCCGAGTTTAATTACTCTACCATTGGCGGCCGTGCCTTCAGCTGCCGAGGCCCTAAGCTCTTCAAGAGAAGAGCAGAACTTCTTCAAGGTAGGCATTCCTGGAAGAGAAGTGACAGTGAATTAAATACTAAAATGAAAGCAAAATACTGCGGCTGCTGGAACTCTGCAATGAGAACAGAAATTGTCATAAATAGTCAGCAGGTCTGGCACCATCTGTGTAGAGAGAAACAGAGTTTACGTTTCAGCTCTGCCTTACATACCTCGTGTTTTCCAAGAGAAAAAAGAGCAGTGGTCCGAATACCGAGCCCTAGGGAACACCACTGTCTACTGTCATTGAGTCTGAACAACAACCTTTTACCACTTCTCTCTGTTTACTGTTCCTTAGTCAATGTTATAGCCACACTGTCACTGTCCCTTTAATCCATAGGGTTCAGTTTTCCTAACCATTCATCAGAACTGGTAAAGGTTAGAAATGTAACAATCTGTCATTTAAACTCTCCCCTTTCCGTCCCATCACAATCCTTCCTTCGTGTTCTTCTTCCCCCTTCCCCTCTTTCACTTGCTCAAAGACTGTTACATTTCGAACGTTTACCTGTTCAATTGACTATTTCCTATCATATGCCAATGACATTGTATTTCTGCCTTTACTTATTCAGAACTCTCTTAAAATTCCGCTTCCCCCGTCCCGCCCCGCCCCGCAACTCTTAGTGATGGCACACACACGTTTGATCGAGTGTAAACTCTCTCTGTCTCCAAATCCATTTGGGCAGGAATATTAAAAACCAAGAATGTTATCTGAATGGTGATGGATTGAAGAAATCTGAGATGCAGAGGGATATGCATATCCTGGTGCATGAATTGTATAAGGTTAGTCTGCAGGTTCAGCAAGTAATTAGGAAAGCTAATGGAATGTTATCATTTATTGCGAGCGGAATAGGACACAAAATTAGAGTGTTTATATTTCAGTTATACAGAGACCTCATCTGGAGTACTGTGTAAAGTATTGGTCTCCTTATTTAAGAAAGGATGTAAATGGGTTGGAAGCAGTTCAGAGAAGGCTTACTGGACGAATACCTAGAATGGGCGGGTTACCTTATGTTGAAAAGTTGGCCAGGCTCCTCTTATATCAGCTGGAGTTTACAAAAGTAAGAGGCGACAGGATTGAAGAATATAAGACTCTGAGTGTGGGACAGAGCAAGTGAGGGAGACAGAGAGAGAAACAGAGAGAGAGAGAGAGAGCTCAGCTCATCTGCTGCTGAAACCCTCATCCATGTCTATGTTACCTCAAGACTTGACTATTCTAACACACTCCTGGCTGGTCTCCCACATCCTACTCTCTGTAACCTTCTGATCATCCAAAACTCTGCTGCCATCTTCTAATTTACATTAAATTTTGTTCACCTAACATCCCCGTGCTCACTGACCTACATTGGCTCTTGGTCCAGTAACACCTCAATTTTAATATTCTCACTCATGTGATCAAATCCCTCATGTCCTCACCCCTCTAATTATCCCAATCCCCTGTCCATTACCAATATTCCTGAAACTTGTTTATCTTAAAGTCTTTTTCTAATTCCCTTTTTAAAGTGAGTTTATTTCCCTCTGTCTCGCTCCCTGATCACACATTTCATCTCTCCAGCTCCACTGGTGCTGTGGAAGTTTAGATCCATAAAATGGTATAAGCTGCACTGCCGGTCACATCCAGCACATTGTATAGGAAACCCAGGCTGGCCGGGGTGCTAGCGTGTGTGTAACGTGTGTGTGTCTGTAGTGTGAGGAAGGGACTGAATATGGTCTCAATCACCCACTCCAGCAGCTGTGATGTACATCTTTGAAACTTGGTCTTTGCATGTCCACTGACCGCCTGTGTTAGTCACTCTCAGCTGAACATACATTCAGGAGCACGAAGAACCCCCTCTAGTGTTATTTAAAGGACGAGGCATCCAACCTACAGGTGAGGGGCTTTTAACTTACTTCTGCAATTGTAAAGTTAGTCGAGGTGCTGTGGATGTTTTCTGGAGGTTGTGTTGTGAGCTGCTGCAGACATTCAGGGTCGACGGAGGATTTGGTGACCCAACTCTGGACGAGGTATGGGGACTGTAGTTACAGTGTCGCTGTGTCTATAACATGATCAACAAATGGAGCAGAGGCTGCAGAGAGGGGAAGCTCTGCAAAGAGCGAGGAGGAGAGGGCTCTGCCTTACATACCTCGTGTTTTCCAAGAGAAAAAAGAGCAGTGGTCCTAATACCGAGCCCCAGGGAACACCACTGTCCACTGTCATTGAGTCTGAACAGCAACCTTTCACCACTTCTCTCTGTTTACTGTTCCTTCGTCAATGTTATATCCACACTGTCACTGTCCCTTTAATCCATAGGGTTCAGTTTTCCTAACCTGTCCATTGAATGTCACTTAATGAAACACCTTTTGAATGTCCATATATATAACTTCAATCACACCACCCTCATCAACCCTCTCCATTGTTTTATCAAATAACTCCATCAAGTTTACCTCACCACCACCTCTCTCCACTCCTCCACTGTTGTTAAATTATCAGACTGCTTATCCGACATCCAGTACTGGATGAGCAGAAATTTCCTCCAATTAAATATTGGGAAGACTGAAGACATTGTTTTCACACCCCACGTCAACTCTGTTCCCTTGCTATTGATTCCATCCCTCTCCCTGGTAACAGTCTGAGATTCGGACAGTATGTTTACAACCTTGGTGGCACATTTGACCACAAAATGAGCTTGAACCTCATTTCAGGATATCATTACAACCGCCTATTTCCACCTCAGTAACATCGCCCGACTTCACCTCTGTCTCAGCCCATCTGCTGCTGAAACGTCATTCATGCCTTCGTCACCTCTAGATGTGATTATTCCAACTCACTCCTGGCTGATCTCGAACATTCTACTCTCTGTAAACTTGAGGTCATCCAAAACTCTGCTGCCCATGCCTTAGCTCACACCAAGTCCCGTTCATATCTCACTGACCGACATTGGCTCCCAGTCAAGCAATGTCTTGATTTTAAAATTCTCATCCTCGTTTTCAGATGCCGCCATGGTCTCTCCCCCACCCCACCCCCATATATCTGTAATCTCCTCCACCTCCACAACCCACTGCGAGACATGTGCTCCTCTAATTTCAGCCTCTTGTGTAGCACTGATTTTAATCCCTACACCACTGGCGCCCGGGCTTTCAGCTGCCAAGGCCCAAAGTTCTGGAATATCCTCACGGCACAGTTTTCTTTTTTCATTCTTTCATGCGATGTGGGTGTCACTGACAAGACCAGCATTTGTTGCCCATCCCCAATTGCCCTTGATAACTGAGTGGTTTGCTGGACATTTCAGAAGTCAGTTTAGAGTCAACCACATCGTTGTGGGTCTGGAGTCACATGGAGGCCAGACCATATAAGGATGGCAGATTTCCATTGCAAAAGAACATCAATAATCCAGGCTGTTTTTTTTTTAACGATGATCAATGATAGTTTCATGGCACCATTGCTGAGAATAGCTTTCAAATGCAGATTTGTATTAATTAATTGAATTTTATAACTTATTGAAATTTAAATTGCACCAGTTGACACGGTGGGGTTTGAACCCATGTCCTCAGAGAATCAGCCTGAGCCTCAGTATTACAATTTTGGTAATATTACCACTCCGCTACGGTCACCACCTTTCTGTCTCGCTTTCCTCCTTTCAAGTACTCCTTAAAACCTATCTCTTTCTTCAAGCTGTTGGCCATCTGATCTAATATCTCCTGTTGTGTCTCAGTGTCATACTTTGCTTCATAATGATCCTGTGAAGTACTTTGGGATGTTTTATAACATTAAAAGCACTAGATAAATATAAGTTGTTGTTGAGGTTTGCCACACATGCTTTGTCATCACCATATTCCTACTGCTGTCTATTTATTATTCCATGTTTTTCAAAGCAATGAATATATTTGTCCTGGGTTATGAAATTTCCCCATCAGTGACATTAAACTGTCTGGTCAGTAAATACAGTGTCTACCCCATCTCTCCTATTTTTCAAATAGGGTGTAACATTTACAACCCTCCAGCCCTCTGTCACAACTCCTATATCCAAGGAGGATTGAAAGATTCTGTCCAGTGCCTCCGCTATTCCCACCTTCCCTTCCCTCAGCATCTCTCAGACATCCCATCCAGACCAGATAAATGTTCTACTTTATTGTGGTACACACAGTGCTGGACTGAAAGGGGTTAACTGAACCTGTTTGTTCAGTGACTGGTATTAATGTCAGTCTCCACGGACCCTAATTGTTTCACTGGAGGGTTTCCATCTTCTAATAATATGGGAGTCATTTCAATGTATTATCACATAGTGTCAACAGGAGCATCAAACCCGGCAGTAAGAGGGACCAACAACTCCAGACAGAGGGAGAGGATAGATCAGAATCTGAGAAAAATAGATGGGAATGTTACAACAATGGATCAGAATCTGAGAACAATAGATTGGAATGTTACAACAATGGACAGGAGTTTCATCTGGCAATTTGACGATCTTTCCACATATTATGACTGGTTCTCATTAGACTATCGGATCGTTTTAGCTCTTCAGGTTATTCAATATATTTACTATCCCATCCTCGCTATTATTGGTGTTCCTGGTAAGACTCTTTATCCAGCTATTAATTCTATAAACCGTGTTTAACTGAATTACTGCCCCTGTCATTTTCTCATCCCTCTTTGCTGTTGTTGTTACTCCTAGTGAGTCTTTGATAAAGGCTGTAAACTCTACGAAGCATTGCTAATTTTGTTACTGGTCGTGTAATTTTCTCTCTTGGCGTTGCTTGTGTTTATGTTCCTGGTAAGACCCTGTATAGAGCTATCAGATTGTTGCTGTGCCTAATCTGCACTTACTCTTGAAGAATTCACAGAATCGGACTGGTGGAAGGTATATCAATGTTTATTCACACATTAAATCATCAGGTACAAGCACTCACTACTTGCATGTTATACTACCCCAAGACACGAGGTGATCAGTCTCAGAATGGCAGCTGCCCTTCTATTCTCTGAGTCCATGACTCAGGGAATTTTCTTGAGTGTTCTTCCTCGGGGTTCTCGTGCTGTCACCATTTTCAGCCATTGTCTACTGTGAGTCTAATCATACCTCATGCCAATAGAAACTCCTTTATCTGGTTTGTGCAGGGACACAGTCTGGTAGAATCTCTCTCTTGTTTCAGCCTGCTTTTCTGTATGGTCTACAATTCCTTGACCATCTGTTTGCTGTGCTCCTTCTAACCAGCCCCTCTATGTTTCAAAACGTTGTGTATTGTTGTGTGACGAGCCTCATTGTTTCAATTACGTTTTTATGTGTTTTTACTGAGTCTACACCCACCACCACACCACCCCCACCACCCCCGTCCCCCTCTGATCATGCAGGGCTATGCCCAAGGGATCACACTCTCATGTCTCTTTGGTAGTACACTTCTGCAATTATAATTTCATTGTTAACGCAAGATCATAAGCAGTGTAATGTTAAAGAAAGCACAATGTTAACATCGTTGTTACATAATTAATCACTTGTGCGAGCATAACGCAGTCGCAATTTAACTTTTAGAATACATTTGTCATTCATTAATTCATTTTAAGTATCTACCAATAGTTATACAACTACCCTCGTGTTACATAATTAACTGTCAATATTTTAATGGAGCAACTTCGAATACTGATTGCCTTTAAGGTAGCTGTCCAACCTGTGTTCATACATCCTCTCACATTCCTTAATCAATTTCTTAAATTTCCAAATTAAGTATGTCACATCTATCACCATGACACCCGAAACGACTATCAGGACATGGGAGATATTTCTAAACCAGGGTGTATCTTCACGTTTGACCCCCAGTTCCATAAGTCTTCCCACCAGGTAGAATCATTTATCTCATCAATCTGAACTTGTATCATCTTCCACTGTTGTTCCAGATTGTAGTACACTACATCAATGGTTTCTCGTTGCTGCCTCTCTTGACCCAAACGTATGGGCAATGGCTGAATAGTATATTCATGTTCCCGAAGGTAATTTATCAAGTCGTCCTTAATACTTTCTGTAACAATTATCGTTTCTGTCTTTCTTTTATGTATGCCGACCAACTCCGTCTTCTCTACTCAAGTTGGTATTTGTGGGTTGACAAGCGACGTACTGTTGCTCACCAGACAAATCCGGTTATGTCCATACTGGTACTTCTTCATTGTGGTGGTTAAGCAATATCTCCCCTTTGCCTTATGGGCCACATGGGTTAACCTGATAATGCCTTCCTCGTTTCCATGGTGCAATTTACAGTGGTATTAAATCCACATTTTGATTCTGCTGTTTTATATGTATGTATATATATATATATATATATATATATAGAGTGAGGACATATGACCACCTGGTTTTCCAGACGACACTTAGACAAAGTTGTCCCAATTATCTCCTTTCCAATTTTCACAACATAGGTCAATATATCATAGTATTTTCTGTAATCCTCTCCTCGCTGCATCTACTATTCTCTGCAGTAATAGGACAGATGGAAAAGGTTTGCCATCTGCTGACACAAAACCTCTCGCTTCCCACAGAGGTAGGTACTCGGTTAAACTGTTACACACGTACATACTGTCAGAATTTATATCAATCAGTGGGGGAAACATGTGGTTGTGTCACCACAAAGTGACTGCAGCTCGTTCGGCACACTGCACACTTAAACTCGCCAGTAACTGTAAGGCAATGTCTTTAATAGGTTTTCCATTATGATCCTGTATATGTAATCCGCACTTTGCCTGCCTAATCCCATCCTCCACTGCAGATGAACCGTCAACAAAAATGTTGAGTGCTGGTTTGATTTCTGTTTTCTTCCGTTGGACACTCCCGCCCCGCACTGATTTTGACACAAAATGTCCCTTGACGGCCTTTTCTGTCAAAACCTGACACTCATGGGGTTCAGCCTGGTAGATTAAATTGTATGCCAAGCATGTCAAAGTATTTTCCTTTTTTACTGAAATATATCTACCTTGCAAGAGCAAGGCCCACCGAGCAATGTGATTCTGACTAACATTACCGTCCTTCAGTCATCCATCCAGTAACAACTGGAAGGGTGTGTGTTCAGTTAGGATAGTAACGGGGCTGAGGCTGACAATATAACATTACCGTCCTTCAGTCATCCATCCACTAACAACTGGAAGGGTGTGTGTTCAGTTAGGATAGTAACGGGGCTGAGGCTGACAATATAACATTACCGTCCTTCAGTCATCCATCCAGTAACAACTGGAAGGGTGTGTGTTCAGTTAGGATAGTAACAGGGCTGAGGCTGACAATATAACATTACCGTCCTTCAGTCATCCATCCAGTAACAACTGGAAGGGTGTGTGTTCAGTTAGGATAGTAACGGGGCTGAGGCTGACAATATAACATTACCGTCCTTCAGTCATCCATCCAGTAACAACTGGAAGGGTGTGTGTTCAGTTAGGATAGTAACAGGGCTGAGGCTGACAATATAACATTACCGTCCTTCAGTCATCCATCCAGTAACAACTGGAAGGGTGTGTGTTCAGTTAGGATAGTAACGGGGCTGAGGCTGACAATATAACATTACCGTCCTTCAGTCATCCATCCAGTAACAACTGGAAGGGTGTGTGTTCAGTTAGGATAGTAACAGGGCTGAGGCTGACAATATAACATTACCGTCCTTCAGTCATGCATCCAGTAACAACTGGAAGGGTGTGTGTTCAGTTAGGATCGTAACGGGGCTGAGACTGACAATATAACATTACCGTCCTTCAGTCATCCATCCAGTAACAACTGGAAGGGTGTGTGTTCAGTTAGGATAGTAACAGGGCTGAGGCTGACAATATAAGTAACATTTTGAATCACCCAGAAGACGGCCAGCAAATCTTTTTCACACATTGTAAAGGCCTTTTCTACTGATGTTAACAAGTGAGATGCGTATTCCACTCGGCAGAATCGGCCATGTTTCTTCTGTAGGAATACCGCTGATAAGGTGGTATCTGTGGTAGCGACATCGAGGGCAAAGGGTAGGGGTGGGTCCGGCACCTGCAACACCGGATCTATCGCCAACCACTGGTGGAATGTTGTCGGACCATCATGTAATCCCTGGGGGAGACACATCCAGGTGTACAGTTGTCCGGGAATGTAAACGCAAATTTATATTGACACTCTCGTGCCAGCGAGAGTCTGGATAAAACTCCATCTGCCATTTCTCCGCCCTAGTCTCCAACCGATCCATTTCCTGCTGTATCCTCTGACAATCCTCATCAGAATCCGCAACTCCACCAAGCTTTTTGCTGTCCACAAACTTACTGATCAGACCAGCTACATTTTCCTCCAAATCATTTATATGTACTACAAACAGCAAAGGTACCAGCACTGATCCCTGCGGAACACCACTATTTACAGCCCTCCATTCAGAAAAGCGCCCTTCCACTGATACCCTCTGTCTTCGATGACCGAGCCAGTTCTGTATCCATCTTGCCAGCTCACCTCTGATCGCGTGTGACTTCACCTTTTGCACCAGTCTGCCATGAGGGACCTTGTCAAAGGCTTTAAAGAGGTCTGTATGGACAACATCCACTGCCCTTCCTTTATCAATCATCTTCGTCACTTCCTCAAAAATCTCAATCAAGTTAGTAAGACACGACCTCCCCTTCACAAAACCATGCTGCCTCTCGCTACTAATAAGTTCATTTGTTTCCAAATGGAAGTAAATCCTGCCCCGAAGAATCCTCTCTAATAATTTCCCTGCCACTGACCAAAGGCTCACCGGCCTGTAATTTCCTGGATTATCCTTGCTATCCTTCTTTAACAAAGGAACAACATTTGCTATTCTCCAGTCCTCTGAGACATCACCTATCGTCAATGAGGATGCAAAGATTTCTGTCAAGGCCCCAGCTATTTCTTCCCTTGCCTCCCTCAGTATTCTGCATTAGATCCCATCAGGCCCTGGGGACTTATTTACCTTAATGCTTTGCAAGATGCCCGACACCTCCTCCTCTGTTCCCACAAACTTCAGAACTCTGTGGAGAACCAGAATGTAGCTCCTCGGAGAGAATCACTACCCTGTCTTTACATGGCTCATGATTCATCCCAAGGAATTCAAACCCCACCATCCATCGCCAACCAACCAGGATATTTCCAGAATATTTCCTGGATGCCTTCCACCTGGACAGGCTGCCGGCGATTGCCTGCTAAGATTCCGGTTGCCGTAGGACAACTTCACTTTCCCACCACGGATTCCCCATTCTCCACCATTGTCCCCATCTGAGATGCCCCATCACAGCATCCGCTTGGTCACCATCCTGCAATAAAAACCTGTTCATTAACATCTTTATCCAACAACACATCTAATTATGCAAACACAACGCAACTATTCACCCTTGTGGATTCCCTTAATGACTGTCTTGCGGGTTCCCTCGACTTTGCTAGGGATCCTACACAGTGTTTCCCCAGTGTCTGCAGCATGGCTGGTGGAAGGCTGCTGACTTTCACTGGGGAGACTGCATATGGCCTTGCAGGACGTCCTCGAGCAGCTCTGGGCTTTGAGGGCTCGGATTCGGACTGGAACACCTCGACATGGGCAGCAGCAGCCTGAGCTGCTGTTACCCATCAGCCAGCTTTTTTGTGACCTCGCCCTCCGGTGATCTGACACATGAGCTATCCTTTCCCCCTGGCCTGGCTGCAGCTCACTCGTGCTCGGTGACTCACCACGTGCAGATTCCGACTCTATGCCAACTTCTAAGGTACACAAAGCGAAAGTATTTGATCTGGTGACTATGAGTTTCAGACCAAGTGATGGAGCTTCAACATCAGTGCTGTGCTGCTTCTCTCTCTCTCTGTCACCTGGAGCTGCTGTTACTGGGAAGCTGGCATTTTTGGGTTATCATTGGAAAGTATAAAATCAGAAGGGGAGGGTTGTGGTGAGGGATTGGGAATGGGATGGAAAGCAGGAGGTCCATGGTCCCACCATCTGCAGCTTGTACATCTTCCCAGACAGTAGGATGAGGAGGAGGTGGGAGTTAAGAAGGAACATAAGGCAGCAACATAACATCATCCTGAATGCTCTCGGTGATGCCGCATGCTCCGGGCTCTGTCACAGCCGGTCCCATGATGTGGAGAATCATCAGGCTCAGGGGATGAAGGTATGCCTAGTCCCCACCGGATCACTGCTGTTCCCTGTGTTTATGAGCCACCTTGTCCTGTAAGATAGAGGACAGAATGTCACTAATTGTGTTGCACTGTGTTTGGGTGATGTGCCTGCCATAGCTGAATAGCTGGAGGCATGTGGAGGCAGGGAGAGGTGGATGTGAGGCTGGTATCAGTACAAGGTGTGTGAGGGTGAGATGGAGTATGTGAATGTTAGGTGTGGGTCCTGAGTGTTAGGGACAGCTGATGGGTGAGTGATGGGGGTGTGGTTCATTGAGCAGTGTGAGAGGTTACTGGTGTTGAGGGCAGGAGATGTCATGTGGAGATGAATTCACTGACATTGACCACCCGTTTGAGTTCATTTAACTTCTTCTGGCTCTTCTGCCAGGTCCTCGGGGCCAGACTTCTTGCACTGACCTCCCTGGCCACCTGCTCCTATTCACTTCGATGTGCATTTCTTGAGGGTCTGCACCCCACCCCATGAGAACATGGCCTGTCTACGCCTTTCACCCTCCATGACTAAGGCGTCCAGCACCACATCCGTGAACCGCAGAACCCTCTCTCTGTCCTAGTATTCCATTTACCTTGTCTCTAATTGCGGCATTTCACAGTCAGCAGCAGCCTCCTGTGATTCAGTGCCACCTCCCTTTAAGAGGAACAGACTGTCTTTAAGAGCTGTATCCTGGATGAAACACGAGCCAGCCTCACACAACCTTAGGCCCCAGCAGACAGACAGCACCGCGTGTCACCCTAGGCGGTACATAGAATTCGTAGAAATGAGAAGGCAGCAGGAAGTTTGTGTGTCACCTGCCTCAACATGAATAGGCAAGGGCAGATCACGAATTACAATTCCTACACCCGAAAAGCGAAGCAAACCCGATTTTCTCGCTATATCTATCTTCCTTTCCCACTTACGCATGTCCTCACTCGCTCTCTACACTCTCTGTCTATTTCTCATAGAATCAGAGATTGATGCAGTACAAAAGGAGGCTATTCTGCCCATTGTCTCAGTTCTGTCTCTTGGAATGAGCTACTTAATGAATTCCACCACCAACATCCACCCCCCCCCCCAACTTTCCGCAGTCTCCTTTTTTCCTTTTCAAGTATTTGCTAAATTCTCTTTTGAAAGATATTATTGAATCTGCTTCCACCATGTTTTCAGGCAGTGAATTCCAGATCCCAACAACTCGCTGTGTAAGAAAATTCTCCTCATTTCACCTCTGGTTCTTTATCAATTACCTTCAATCTGTGTCTTCTTAATACTGAACTTCCTGACACTGGAAAAAGTTTCACATTAATTACCCTATCAAAACCCTTAATGATTTTGAATTATATATTAAATCACCCCTTCCCATTCATTGCTCCAAAGAGCACAATCCCAGCTTTTCCAATCTCTCCACATAACTGAATTCCCAGATCCCTGGTACCATTCTAGTAAATCACCTCTGTATCTTCACTAAGTCCTTGACATCCTTATCAAAGTGTGGTGACCAGAATTGGACATAATTCTCCAGCTGGGACCTAACCAATGATGTACAAACACCAGCATTTCCTCATGGGTTTTATTACTCTGTGCCTCTCTCTCTGACACCAAGGACACTACATGTTACCATCAAAGATCTGTGTGTGTCCGCCGCAGGTCTCTCTAATCCTGCACCCGCTTTATAATGGTACCATTTATTTTATATTGTTTCTCCTCATACTTCCTACCCATGTCTCACTTCACACTTCACTGTGTTAAATTACATCTGTCATGTTCCTGTCCATTACACCAGTCAGTCTCTGTCCTCCTGAAGTTTGTTACTATCCTTCTCACTGTTTATTAACATTTCTGAGTTTCCACCCATCACAAAACCTTGACATTATCCCCTCCGTACACAAGCCCATTGTATTAACATACTGCAACAGTGATCCCAACAGTGACCCTCGGGATAATAAAAGCAAAATACTGAGGATGATGGAAATCTGAAATAAGTACAAGGAATGCTGGAAATACACAGCAGGTCTGGGAGCATCTGTGGAGAGAGAAGCAGAGTTAATGTTTCAGGCCAGTGACCCTTCTTCAGAACAGGGGAACGCCATTGTATACTTCCCTCCAGACTGAACAATAAATATTCTCCACTACTCTCTGCTTTCTGCTTCGCATCTCGATCAGATCTGCTTTTACATTTCCCTGCTTTAAGTTGAACCATCCCAGCTACATAACTGTAATCCCTCATCCCTGGAAAAATTCCAGTAAAACTCTTTTATCCCCTCTCCAATGGGCTCATGTCCTTCCTAAAATGTGGTTCCCTGTATTGGACACAATGCTCCAGGTGGAGCCGATCTAGTCTTTTCTATAGGTGTAACAGAACATCCTGACTATTCGACTCTGTGTCTCTATTAATAAAACCTAGGAATCTATTTTCTTTGTTAACTGTTTGTTAACCTGTCCAGCTCACTTCAAAGATTGCACACAAACACCCCAGGTCTCTCTGTTATTCTCACCACCTTTAAAGTTGTGTTATCTCTCCTCATTCATCCACCTGCAGTTCGCTATCACCTTCTCAAAGGCTATTAGGGGTGGGTGATAACTGCTGGCCCAGCCAGCGACACCCACAACCCATGAATAAATAATATTGTAAAATCTTTCCACAATGTATCACTTCACACATCTGCCAGGCCAATTAAATATTAGGAAAACTAAAGCCAGTGTTTTCAAACCCCACATCAAACATTTCTTAGCTACAGACTCCATCCCTCTCCTTGACAACTGTCTGAGACTAAAGCAAAGTGTTTACAACCTGGTGTCATAGTTGCTCCTGCGATGAGCTTCCTACCAAATATTCACGCTATCAATAAAACTGCCTATTTCCACCCCCTTAACATAGTACGACTTCATCCCTGTCTCAGCTCCTCTGCTGGTGAAACACTCTCCCTTGCCTGTGTTACCTGTAGACTTGACTATTCCAACACACTCCTGGCTGGTCTCCCACATTCTACTCTCTGTAAACCTGAGGTGATGAAAAACACTGCTGCCCATGTCCTAACTCACACCAAGTCCTGTTCACCCATCACTCCCTGAACTCACTGACCGACATTGGATCCTGGTCAGCAACACATCAATTTAAAAACTCTCAGCCTTCTTTTCAAATGCTTCAACAGAGTTGCTTGCTAGGCCCTCACAGAGTGCAGTTAAGAGTCAATAACATTGCTGTGAGTCTAGAGTCATATGTGGGCTAGACCAGGAAAGGACGGCAGATTTCTTTCCCTAAAGGACATTAGTGAATCAGATGGTGTTTAACAGAAAACGATGATAGTTTCATGGCTCCATGAGTGAGACTAGCTTTCTATTCCAGATTTTAACACACTCCTGGCTTGTCTCACACATTCTACTCTCTGTAAACTTGAGGTCATCCAAACTCTGCTGCTCTTGTGTAAACTCACACCAAGTCCCGTTCCCCGATCACTGACATACATCGGCTGCCAGTTAAGCAATGTCTTGATTTTAAAATTCTCAACCGTGTTTGCAACTCCCTCGATGTCCTCACACCTCCTTATCTATGTAATATTCGCCAGCCCCACAACCCTCCAAGACATCTGCACTCCTCCAATCCTGGTCTCTTGTGTCTGCTTGATTTTCATCATTGCTCCACTGCCAGCCAGGTCTTCAGCTGCCTAGACCCAAAGCTCTGGAATTCCCGAACTACACCTCTTTTATTTTATTCGTGTGTGGGATATGTGCATCGCTGGCAAGGCCAGCATTTGTTCCCATCCCTAATTGCCCTTGACAAATGAGTGACTTGCTCGGACATTTCACCAGGCAGTTAAGGGTTAACCACATTGTTGAGGGTCTGGAGTCACATGGAGGCCAGATCAGGTAAGGACAGCAGATTTCCTTCCCGACAGGACATTAGTAAATCAGATCGGTTTTTACAACAATCGATGATAGATTCATGGCACCATGACTGAGACTAAATTTCATTTCCAGACATTTATTAATGAATTGAAATTATTAATTGATTTAATTTTAATTCCCACCAACTGCCATGTGGGAATTGAACCCATGGCATTAGCCTGAACCTCTGGTTTTCTAGTTCAGTGACATTACCGCTATACCACTGTCACTGCCTCTCTGCCTCACTTTCCTCCCTTAAGACACTACTTAATACCTCCTGCTTTGACCAAGAAATGTAAGCTGTTGTTGTTGGGCTTTGCCAGATATGATTTGTCATTACCATATCCCTGCTGCCGTCCATTTATTGTCCCGTGTTTTTTTTCCAAGCAACGAATGTTTTTGTCCTGGGCTGTGAAGTCTAGAAATTTCCCACCAGCGACGTTAGACTGACTGGTCAGTAATTACACCGTTTGCTCCATCTCTCCTTTTTTAAACCGAGTGTAACATTTACAACCCTCCCATCTCTGGCATCAAGCCCATATCCAAGGAGGATTGGAACATTCTGTCACTGCCTCTGCTATTTTCAACATTCCTTCTCTCAGCATCCCCCACACATCCCATTCAGACAGGGTAAATGGTCTACTTTATTGTGGCACAAGAAGAGTTGGACTGAAAGGGGTTAACTGAACCTGTTTGTTCAGTGATTGTAATTAATGTCAGTCACCATGGACCCTAATTGCGTCGCTGGAGGATTTCCCTCTTCTATTAATACAGGACTCCTTTCAATGTGTTATCCCATCGTGTCAACAACAGCATAATCCCGGCGCTATCGAGGATCAGCAGCCCCAGCGAGAGAGAGGATAGACCAGAATCTGAGAACAATAGATTGGAATGTTACAACAATGGGTCAGAATCTGAGAACAATAGATTGAAATGTGACAACAGTGGGTCAGAATCTGAGAACAATGGATTGGAATGTTACAACAATGGGTCAGAATCTGAGAACAATAGATTGGAATGTTACAACAATGGGTCAGAATCTGAGAACAATAGATTGAAATGTGACAACAGTGGGTCAGAATCTGAGAACAATGGATTGGAATGTTACAACAATGGGTCAGAATCTGAGAACAATAGATTGGAAAGTTACAACAATGGGTCAGAACATGAGAAAAGTAGCTTGGGATGTTACTACAATGGGAAGCCGGAGTTTCTCCTATTGGTTTGGCCTTGTTACTGCAGATTATTTTTGGATAACATTAGATGATCGGATCTATTATGCACTGAAGATGATTCAAACGATTTATTATCCCATCCTCGCTATTATTGGTGTCCCTGGTGAGTCTCTGTATCCAACGTTTAGAATTATAAGCATATTTTACAGATTTAATGTTCTTGTCATGTCAATCTTGGGAAGTCTGAAGCCATTGTCTTCAGTCACTGCCAGAAACTCCATTCCCTATCCACTGTCTGCATTCCTCTCGCTGCCCAATGTCTGGGGCTGAAACAGACTGTTTGCGACCTCTGCATCCAGTTGACACTGAGCTGAGTTCATCTCCATATTCTCTCCATCACCAACCCTGCCTATCACCACCTCTGTAATATGTCCCGTCTCCACCTCTGCCTCAGCCCATCTACTGCATAAACCCTCATCTGTGCCTTTGTTAAATCCACACTTGACTATTACAATTCTATCCTGGTCACCTTCCAATTCTATCCTGGTCACCCTCCCAGTTATTAACCTTCATAAACCACAGCCCATCCAGAAATCTGCTGCCTGTGTTCTAACTCACACCAAATCCCGATCACCCATCACCCCTGTGCTCACTGATCTACATTGTCTTCCGGTCTGGCAACACCTTAATTTTAATATTCTCATTCTTGTCTTTGAATCTCTCCATGGCCTCACCACTCCAATTAGCCCTATACCCCTCTCGATTTCACATATTCTTGTAAATCTTATGCCTTTGAAACTTTTTTCAATTCCCTTTTGAAAGTGAATTTCTTTCCCCTCCCTAGCACCTCCGGCTGTGATTTTTACACTAAGGTGCCACTGGTGCCAATGTAACAAAAACCTGGATCTATAAAAACGATGTGAATGGAACCGCCAACCACTTCTCGTGTGGCCAGCACACTCCCCCATTCTGTGTAGGGGTCTAGCCTGGGTGCACTGTGCATTTGTTGTTAGTCTGAGGAGGGGTTTGGAGTAACGTCAATGTCCCTTTCTAGCAGCTAATATGTACATCTTTGAAACTTGGTCCGTGCATGTCCACTGATCACGTGTGTTAGTCACTCACAACTAAGCATACATTCAGCAGCACCAGGAATCCCCT
Source organism: Heterodontus francisci (assembly GCF_036365525.1). NCBI lineage: Eukaryota > Metazoa > Chordata > Chondrichthyes > Heterodontiformes > Heterodontidae > Heterodontus > Heterodontus francisci. The sequence goes on along the minus strand of NW_027141990.1, from coordinate 811,182 downwards.
CTAGTATTTTTAAAAGGACCAGGCTTCCTGGTCCTGAATATTGAGGGATATTTGACATTCAAGAAGAATAGGATGCTCGGTAAATGTGGAGGGGTGGCACTGTTAATCAAGGATGGTGTTGGGGCATAAGTTCGAGATGACCTCGGTTCAGGAGATCAGAAAGACGAATCGATTTGGGTGGAGGTGAGGAATACCAGGAGAAAGAAGTCCCTAGCAGGAGTGGTCTACAGACCTCCTAACAGTAATCACAATGTAGGACATCGTATACAAGAAGAAATATTGTTTACTTGTGATAGACGTACGGCAATAATCATGGGTGATCTTAATCTACATATAAACTGGAAAAATCAGATTGGGAACAGTAGCCCAGATGAAGAGTTCATAGAATGCTTTCGAGGTAGTTTCTTGGAACAGCACGTTCTGGAAACAACCAGAGATAAGGTTATATTAGACTTCGTATAATGTAATGTGACAGGATTAATTAATGACCTCAGAGTAAAGGCACCTCTCGGTAGCAGCGACCACATTATGACTGAATTTTACATCCAGTTTCAAAGAGAGAAGAGTGGATCTATGATCAGTATTTTAAACTTGAATAAGGGAAACTATTTGGGCATGAAAGTTGAGCTCGCTGAAGTGAACTGGGTTACTAGTGTTGGACATAGATCAATAGAGAAGCAGTGGCAGACATTTAAGGGGATATTTCAGGAATACTCCATAATAAGTATATTCCTACTATCAGGTGGAGGACCCACCAGCGGTTTAGTAAGAAATTACGGAAAACATCACACTTAACGAAAAGGCAGATAATTGTGCAAAGATGAGTGGCAGTTCAGATGATTGGTCAGAATATAAAGAACAGCAGACAATGGCTAACGGGTTAATCAGGAGAAAGACATTCGAGTATGATAGGAAGCTAGCGAGAAATGTAAAAATGGATTGCAAGAGTTTCTCCGTGTATTTAAAAAGGAGAAGAGTATTTAAAAAGAGCGTTGGTCCTCTGGACAGTGAGAATGTGGAGTTAATAGTAGATAAAAAGGGAACAGCGGATGCAATGAACAAATATTTTGTTTCTGTCTTCACTATCGAGGATACAAGAAACATTCCAGTAGGAGCTGTAAATCAGGAGGTGGAAGGAAGAGAGAAACTTGGTGAAAATACCAAGCTTTACTGAGCAAACGTATGGAGTTGTGGGCTGAAAAGTCCCCGGGTCCTGATGGGCTTCATCCTAGAGTCTTAAAAGTGGTGGCTAATGAGGTAGTAGTCGTGTTGTTGTTAATTTTTCAAAGTTCACTAATTTTGGAAAGGTTCCATCAGACTGGAAAGTAATAAATATAACCCCTCTATTCAAGAAGAGGGGGATGCAGAAAGCAGGTAACTATAGGCCAGTTAGCTTGACAACTGTCGTGGGGAAGATGTTTGAATCGATCATTAAGGAGGCTTTCGCTGGGCACTTAGAAATACTCAAGGTAATCGCGAATAGACAGCATTGTTTTGTGAAAGGGAAGTCATCTTTAACCAATTTATTGGAGCTCTTTGAAGGAGTAACATGCGATATGGGTAAAGGGGAGCCCTTTGACATACTGCGCTTGGATTTCCAGAATGCATTAGACAATGTGCCACATAAAAGGTTATTGTGCAAAGTAGGAGCTCATGGTGTAGTGGGTAACATATTAGCTTGGATCAAAGTTTTATTGGCCGGTTGCTGAAAAGAGGGAGTATGCATGAATGGGTCCTTTTCAGATTGGCAGGATGTGACAAGTTGAGTCCATCATGGGTCTGTGCTGGGGCCTCAACATTTTACAATTTATATGAAAGACTTAGATGAGGGAAGCGATGGCATGTTAGCTAAATTTGCAGATGACTCAAAGATAGGTAGGAAAGTATGTTGTGAAGAGTACATAAGGAGGTTGTAGTCCAATATAGATAGGATGAGTGAGTGGGGAAAAAAATCTGTCAGATGGAGTATAATGTGGGAAAATGTGAAGTTTTTCACTTTGGCAGGAGGACTGCAAAATTCCGAGGTGCTGAGGGATCTAGGTTCTGTAGTGCATGAGTCACAAACTGTTAGTAGGTAGGTACAGCAAGTAACAAAGAAGGCTAATGGAATGCTCTCCTTTATTACAAGAGGAATTGAAAATAAAAGTCAGCATGTGATGCTTCAGTTATACAGGACATTGGTGAGACCACATCTCGAATACTGTCTGTAGTTTTGGTCTCCTTATTTAATGGAGGACGTGAATGCTTTGGAGGCGGTTCAGATGTGGTTTACCAGATTGATACCAGGAATGAGCAGGTTGTGTTCTGAGTAAAGGTTGGACGGACGGTCTTGTTTTCACTGGAATTTAGAATAGTGAGGGGAGATTTGACTGAAGTTTAAAAGAACCTGAAAGGCCTTGACATGGTGAATGAGGAATGGATGTTTCCTCTTGTGGGTGAGTCCAGTGCTAGGGGGCACTGTTTCGAAATTAGGGGTCGCCGCTTTAGGACAGAGAGGAGGAGAACATTTTTCTCTAGAGGGTTGTGTGACTTTGGAATTCTCTGCCACAGAAGGTGGTGGAGACGGGGTCATTGAATATTTTTAAGGTGGAGATAGATAGATTCTTATCAGGCCAGGGAATGAAAGGTTATCAAGGTTAGATGGGAGTGTGGAATTCGAAACACAAACCGATCAGCTATGATCTGATTGAATGGCGGTGCAGACTCGAGGGGCCGAATGGCCTACGTCTGCTCCTAGTTCATATGCGTGTATTTTTTACTCAGCTTACATGTGATGTGCTTTTGACTTACTTCTGTTATTGTAAAGTTAGTGGACGTGCAGTGGATGGTTTTCTGGAGGTTGCGTTGTGAGTTTCTGCAGACATTCATGGAGGACAGAGGATTTGCTAACTGAACTCTGGACGAGTTATGGGGACTGTAGTTGCATGACCTACAAATGGAGCAGAGGCTAGAGAGGGGAAATTCTGTAAAGTGGGAGGAGGAGGGGGCTCTGCCCTACCCACCCCGGGTTCTCCAAGAGCAAACAGAGCAGTGGTCCCAATATCGAGCCCTGGGGAACACCACTGTATACTCACCTGGAGTCTGACCAACAACCTTTCACCATTTCTCTCTGTTGACTTTTCATTAGCCAATGTTATATCCACAATATCACTGTCCCTTTAATCCATAGGGTTCAGTTTTCCTAACCTGTCTATTGAATGTAATTTGATCAACCACCTTTTGAACATCCATATATATAACTTCAATCACACCACCCTCATCAGCCCTCTCCATTGTTTTATCAAAGAACTCCATCAAGTTTACCTCACCACCACCTCTCTCCACTCCTCCACTGTTGTTAAATTATCAGACTGTTTATCCGACATCCAGTACTGGATGAGCAGAAATTTCCTCCAATAAAATATTGGGAAGACTGAAACCATTGGGCTGGACTCTGTTGGGCTCCTGATGTAGGTCTCCATGGAGCCACACATCGGGATTGCTGGGCCTGATCTTTCCAGCTGTGCAGAGGCTCGTGGCTCCCCGCCCCCTCCCCCCAACCGCTCGGCAGTGGTACCCTCCTTTAAATATTTCAATAAACTTAATGTATATATTTCAGTCCAATTCCCTGTGATCTTACTGACAGCCCGGGATCTTCCATGCAGCGGCTGACACTCACACACCTTCATAATAAAAGCAAAATACTGCAGATGCTGGAAATCTGAAATAAAATCCAGAAATGCTGGAACCACTCAGCAGGTCTGGCAGCATCTGTGGAAAGAGAGGCAGAGTTGACGTTTCGGGTCAGTGACCCTTCTTCTCACACACCGTCGCTTTCCCTTCCAGGGAAAGCCAGCACCACAGTGGTGGGGAAGGGGGGAAAGTAGGATTTTTAGAGTACTGATGGGGTGGGTGGTGGTGGCTGGTGCTTGTGGTGGGCGTGGTCAACTCTGCATTAATAGTGTAGGGGAAGAAGGGGCAAACTCTACACTTTGGACAGTTGTTGGGTTGCGAGGGTACTCGGCAGTTTAAGTCTTTGGAGGGGATGGTGGGAAGGCAACTATACAATGTAAGTTTTTTGGGGGAAATGGGCAACATTTTATTTGCAGTGCACTGGCGGGGGTGTGTGTACGAGGTTAAACTTTGCACTTTTTGTGGCAGGTCTGGTTGCCCTATAAAAATGTCACCAGTGTCTGTACAGAGACAGCTGACAGCACTACTGTTGTCGCTGAGGCCGTCCCTGTTACGTGATTGGGGGTGGAGTGGGCGGCCCCTTCACTGTATTAAAATGAGCCGTCGCCAGCTACATCACAGTGGCACAGCAGACACAGACTGCACATATGGGCCACCAATGTTTCGCACTCCGCTGGGGAGAATAAAATTCAGCCCCTTGTTTTTGCTTCCCGCTCCAATCTCCCTTCCCCAGCTAGCAATTCCTTCCTTCTTCCTAGTAACTGTCTGACATTACTATAGTCTGTTCACAACCTTGGTGTCACATTGGACCACAAAATAGGCTTCTAACCTCATACTGGTGCCATCACCACAATCGCCTATTTCCATCTCTGTAACATCACCTGACTAAATCCCTGCCTCAGCTCATCTGCTGCTGAAACCCTCATTCAAGAAAAGCGGCGCTGCTGGATCTGCTACTTGGGAATGAGGTGGGCCAAGTGGATCAAATACCAGTAGGGAAGCACTTAAAGGACAGCGGTCATTACATCATAAGGTTTAGGCTGACTACATAAAAGGACAAAGGGTAAGAATAATTAACTGGGGGAAGGCCAACTTCAGCGGGGTAAGAATGCAGCTGGAGAAAATAAATTGGAGTCAACGATTGGCAGGAAAACAATAGATGAACAATGGGCTACCTTCAAAGAGGCGATAGTTTGGGCTCAGTCAAGGTATATTCCTTTGAAGGGGAAAGGTAGTGTAAACAAATCCAGAGCTCCCTGAATTACAAAAGAGGTGAGTGACGTAGAGATTAAGATGAAAAAGAAAAAGTGTGCTTATGACAGACGCCAGGTAGACAATCCTACTGAGAACCAGGCAGAGCGGAAGCATAAAAGCAAGTAAGAGAAGTAAAATAGAATATGAGAAGAGTCTGGCGGCTAGCATTAAATGGAGTTCCTAAGTTTTCTATAGACGTATAAACAGGTAGCAAAAGGAGGGGTTGCACCAATTAGGGGCCACACAGAGGATTTGCACATGCATGCAGAGGGAATAGTTGAAGTATTAAATAAATACGTTGCATCTGTCTTTACCAAGTGTAACAAAAGTGATTCTTTTTTGGTAAAAAAAAATATTTCTAAAGGCATTTATGGTTCAGCTGAATAAATGTTAGACCGTTTTTTTATAAAAAATTGAACCACCAAGAGGTCACTGAGAGGGAGCTGGACTGGCAACAGAGTTACTGGTTATCACAAGGCTCGGGTTCGAGATGAAGCCAAAACCCTGGTAGCGGGCAGAAAAGTGATACGTTCTCCTTTGATTAGACAAGCCCCGTCGTCGCAGAGAACACCTGGGATGGGCAGAAAAACTGATAAGCTTTCTGGTTGTCGGTCAGTGTGTGTGGTTTTACCTTTTAGAAGGAGATAACGTCAAGTCTGAAGAAAAAATCAAGAAAGCAGAGAAGACCACAACCCAGCTCATTTTCCAGAAATTCCAGAACAGACCTTGTGAAGTCCGCGGAGTTGAGTCATCTTGTTTCCTGTTTGAAGAAAGCCTGCTAAAAATAATTCTCAATGCCGCCTGAAGAGAACTGTTGTCTGGTAACCTGGATGTGTGTGCTCAGAAGTTAGACTGCATGCTGGTTTGGAACAACATAACTCATCTGCTGTTTCCTTCAAAATGGGCAACTAGTTAACCCAAATGCTTTTTGTTTGTAACAGAGCTCTGAGCGAAAAATCTTTTTTTTTAGATCTTGTTTTTGGTTAACCAGTGTATATGTCTGTGTTTGAGTTTTAAAGGACTAAGGTAAAAAAAGAGTATCTTTAAAATTTGGTTCAGGTTAAAAGGGACTTTGAACTTTGGTTAAGGTGGGAAGGGGAAGTTAAAAATTAATTGTTGGATTTTTAAAAATTTGATCTGTGTGATATTGTTTTACTTCATTTCTAGTTGAGACATTTTTATTCGATCCTAAGATGCAGGCATCACTGGCTAGGCCAACATTTATTACCCATCTCTCCATAACCCTTGAGAAGGTGGTGGTGAACTGCCTTCTTGAATCGCTGCAGTCCATGGGAGGTAGGTTCACTCACAATTGTGTTCGGGATGGACTTCCAGGATTTTGACCCAGCGACAGTGAAGGAATGGCGATATGCTTCCAAGTCATAATGATGTATGAATTGGAGGGGAACTTGCAGGTGGTGATGTTCCCATGCATTTGATCCCCTTGTCCTAGATGGTAGAGGTCGCGGGTTTGGAAGGTGCTGTCTAAGGTGCCTTGGTGCATTGCTGCAGTGCATCTTGGAGACGGTACACACTGCTGCCACTGTGCGTCAGTGGTGAAGGGGGAGCATGTATGTGGATGGTGTGCCAATCAAATAGGCTGCTTTGTCCTGGATGATGTCGAGCTTCTTGAGTGTTGTTGGAGCTGCAACCATCCAGGCGAGTGCAGAGTATTCCATCACTCTCTTGACTTGTGCCTTATAGATGGTGTATAGGCTTTGGGGAGTCAGGAGGTGAGTTACTCGCTGCAGGATTCCTGGTCTTACACCTGCTTCATTTATGATAAACTGTTAATTGTTTAGTTCAGTAAAGTGTGTTCTATTGTGATGAGAATAGTGTATCTGATGGACTGTTTCAGCAAGTGGGAAAATGAGAAAAAAATGTTGTGACCTGTGGAGAAGCAGGACTGAATTAACAGTGCACACCTCTCGCCTCGGGTCATAACACAAGGAAGAAGGTACAACACAGGCAATGGCGAAAGAGCAGGTAATTAAGAAACAAGAAGGGTTTAAAATTGATAAAGTGGACATATTAGATAGGCTGTCTAGAGGTAAAGTGAATAAAGCACCAGGGCCAATGAGGTGCATCCAAAGATTATGAGGGAAGTGAGAGTGGAAATCGCAGAGGCACTGGCCATAAATTCTCAATCTTCCTTAGACTTGGGGTGATGCTGGAGGACTGGAGAATTGCAAATATTACATCCTTGTTCAAAAATGGGTTTAAAGATAATCCCAAGAACTCCAGGCCAGTCAATTTAACTGCAGTGGTGGGGAAACTTCTAGTAATAATAATTCGGGACAAATTAATAGTCACATGGACAAATTCGGGTTAAGTAAGGAAAACAGCATGGATTCCTGAAGGGCAAATACTATTTAACTAACAGCCTGGAGATTTTGAGAAGGTAACAGAGAGGGTTGATGAGGGCAATGCTATTGATGTGGTGTATTGTATTTACAAAAGACATTTGATACTGTGCCACATAACAGACTTGTGAGAAAACTTATAGTTCATGAATGAAAAGGGACGGTAACAACATGGATACGGCTTTGGCTGAGTGGCAGGAAAGAAAGAATTGTAGTTTGTGAATGTTTTTTGGGGGCTGGAGGAAAGGCTGGAGGTCCCCAGGGATCAGTGTTGGTACCCTTGATTTTCCTGATATATATTACAAGAGCGACGTCTCAATTCATTCCATCTTCGCTGCCTCCGGAGAATCCTTGGCATCAGGTGGCAGGACCATATCTCCAACGTGGAAGTCCTCGAGGCGCCCAATATCCCCAACATATACACCCTACTGAGTCAGCAGCGCTTGAAATGGCTTGGCCATGTGAGCCACATGGAAGATGGTAGGATCCCCAATGACGCATTGTACAGCAAGCTTGTCACTGGTATCAGACCCACTGGCCATCAGTGTCGCTGCTTTAAAGACATCTGCAAACGCGAAATGAAGTCCTGTGACATTGACCACAAATTGTGGGAGTCAATTGCCAGTGATCTCTAGTGCTTGCAGATAGCCATAAAGGCGGGTCTGAAGAATGGTGAGTCGAAGAGACTTGTTGGCAGGAAAAAAGACAGAAGCACAAGGAGAGAGCCAACCATGAAATAGCCTCGACAACCAATTTTATCTGCAGCGCCTGTGGAAGAGCCAATTCACTCTAGAATTGGCCTTTGTAGCCACTCCAGGTGCGGCTCCACAAACCACTGACCACCTCCAGGTGCTTACACATTTTCTCCCGAGACAAGGAGGCCAAAGAAGGTAATTGACCAATACCATGGTGTTCAGGGCACAATTTCAGAGTTTGCAGATGATACGAAACGTGGAAGCATTGTGAACTGTGAGGAGGATGGTGTTGAATTTCTAAAGTACTTAGACAACTTGGTGGAATGGGCAGGCAGGTGGTAGATGAATTTCAATGCAGAGAAATATGAAGTGATTCATTTTGGTAGGAAGAATATTGAGATAATGTAAAATAAAGGGCACCATTCTAAAGGAGCAGAGATACCGAGGTGTATATGTGCATAAGTCATTGATGTTGGCAGGAGAGGTTGAGAGAGCATTTAATAAAGCATACAGTATCCTGGGCTTTATTAACAGGGACATTCAGTACAAGAGCAAGGAAGTTATGTTGAACTTATATAAAACACTGATTCAGCCTCAGCTGAAATATTCTGTCCAATTCTGGGCACCACAATTTAGGAAGATTGTGAGGGCATTGGAGAGAGTACAGAAAAGATCCATGAGAATGCTTCCAGGCATGAGGAATTTCAGTTATGAAGATAGACAGGAGAAGTTAGGATCATTTTCCTTGGAGAAGAGAAGGCTGAGAGGTGAGTTGATTTGATAGAGTTGTTCAAAACCATGAGGGGTCTGGACAGAGGAGACAGAGAGAAACTGTTTCCACTCGTGAAAAGAATCGAGAACGAGAGGGCACAGATTGAAATTAATGGGTAAGAGAGGCAGAAGTGACATGAGGCAATATTTTCTCACGCAAGGAATGGCTAAGGACTGGAATGTACTGCCTGAGAATGTAATGGAGACAGGTTCAATTGAAGCATTCAAAATGCAATTAGACTGTTATCTGGAAAGGAAGATTGTGCAAGGTTATGGGGAGAAGGCGGGGAATGGCACGAGGTTAATTGCTCTTTCGGAGAGACGATGTGTACATGATACACTGAATAGCCTCCTTCTGTGCTGTAATAATTATGTGATTCCCTGATTCATGCCTTTGTTACCTCTGTGCATACATATTCCAACTCACTCCTGGCTGATCTCCCACATTCTAGCCTCTGTAAACTTGAGGTCATCCAAAACTCTGCTGCCCATGTCCTAGCTCACACCAAGTTTTCTTCCTCTATCACTGATTGAAATGGCTCCCAGTCAAGCAATGTCTTGATTTTAAAATTCTCATCCTCGTTTTCAATACCTCCATAGAACAAAGAACAAAGATAATTACAGCACAGGAACAGGCCCTTCGGCCCTCCAAGCCTGCGCCGATCCAGATCCTCTATCTAAACCTGTTGCCTATTTTCGAAGGGTCTGTATCTCTTTACTTCCTGCCCATTCATGTATCTGTCTAGATACATCTTAAAAGACACTATCGTGACCGCGTCTACCACCTCCGCTGGCAATGCATTCCAGGGACCCGCCACCCTCTGCGTAAAGAACTTTCCACGCGTATCCCCCCTAAACTTTTCCCCTCTCACTTTGAACTCGTGAACCCTAGTATTTGAATCCCCTACTCTGGGAAAAAGCTTCTTGCTATCCACCCTGTCTCTCCCTCTCATGATTTTGTACACCTCAATCAGGTCCCCCCTCAACCTCCGTCTTTCTAATGAAAATAATCCTAATCTGCTCAACCTCTCTTCATAGCTAGCGCCCCCCATACCAGGCAACATCCTGGTGAACCTCCTCTGCACCCTCTCCAAAGCATCTACATCCTTTTGGTAATGTGGCGACCAGAACTGCATGCAGTATTACAAATGTGGCCGAACCAAAGTCTTATACAACTGTAACATGACCTGCCAACAATTATACTCAATACCCCGTCCGATGAAGGAAAGCATGCCAGATGCCTTCTTGGCCACTCTATTGACCTGCGTTGCCACCTACAGGGAACAATGGACCTGAACACCCAAATCTCTCTTTACATCAATTTTCCCCAGGACTTTTCCATTTACTGTATAGTTCACTCTTGAATTGGATCTTCCAAAATGCATCACCTCGCATTTGCCCTGATTGAACTCCATCTGCCATTTCTCTGCCCAACTCTCCAGTCTATCTATATTCTGCTGTATTCTCTGACAGTCCCCTTCACTATCTGCTACGCCTCCAATCTTAGTGTCGTCTGCAAACTTGCTAATCAGACCACCTATACTTTCCTCCAAATCATTTATGTATATCACAAACAACAGTGGTCCCAGCACGGATCCCTGTGGAACACCACTGGTCGCACGTCTCCATTTTGAGAAACTCCCTTCCACTGCTACTCACTGTCTCCTGTTGCCCAGCCAGTTCTTTATCCATCTAGCTAGTACACCCTGGACCCCATGCGCCTTCACTTGCTCCATCAGCCTACCATGGGGAGCCTTATCAAACGCCTTATTGAAGTCCATGTATATGACATCTACAGCCCTTCCCTCATCAATCAACTTTGTCACTTCCTCAAAGAATTCTATTAAGTTGGTAAGACATGACCTTCCCTGCACAAAACCATGTTGCCTATCACTGATAAGCCCATTTTCTTCCAAATGGGAATAGATCCTATCCATCAGTATCTTCTCCAGCAGCTTCCCTACCACTGACGTCAGGCTCACCGGTCTATAATTACCTGGATTATCCCTGCTACCCTTCTTAAACAAGGGGACAACATTAGCAATTCTCCTGTCCTCCGGGACCTCACCCGTGTTTAAGGATGCTGCAAAGATATCTGTTAAGGCCCCAGCTATTTCCTCTCTCACTTCCCTCAGTAACCTGGGATAGATCCCATCCGGACCTGGGGACTTGTCCACCTTAATGCCTTTTAGAATACCCAACACTTCCTCCCTCCTTATGCCGACTTGACCTAGAGTGATCAAACATCTGTCCCGAACCTGAACATCCGTCATGTCCCTCTCCTCGGTGAATACCGATGCAAAGTACTCGTTTAGAATCTCACCCATTTTCTCTGACTCCACGCATAACTTTCCTCCTTTGTCCTTGAGTGGGCCAATCCTTTCGGGCGGCACAGTGGTGCAGTGGTTAGCACCGCAGCCTCACAGCTCCAGGGACCCGGGTTCAATTCCGGGTACTGCCTGTGTGGAGTTTGCAAGTTCTCCCTGTGTCTGCGTGGGTTTCCTCTGGGTGCTCCGGTTTCCTCCCACAAGCCAAAAGACTTGCAGGTTGATAGGTAAATTGGCCATTATAAATTGTCACTAGTATAGGTAGGTGGTAGGGAAATATAGGGACAGGTGGGGATGTTTGGTAGGAATATGGGATTAGTGTAGGATTAGTATAAATGGGTTGTTGATGTTCGGCACAGACCCGGTGGGCCGAAGGGCCTGTTTCAGTGCTGTATCTCTAATCTAATCTAATCTTTCTCTAGTTACCCTCTTGCTCCTTATATGTGCTCCCTATCTCTGTAATATCCTCCAGCTCCACAATCCGCCAAGATATCTGTGCATCTCTAATTCTGGCCTCTTGTGCATCCCTGATTTTCATCACTCCACCACTATTATCTGCACCTTCAGCTAATGAGGCTCCAAGTTCTAGAATACCCTCCCTTCACCTCTCCGCTTCTCCAACTCGCTTTCATCCTTTAACACGCCCGTTAAAATCTACTTCTTTGACCAAACTTTAAACTAGTATCTCATTTTCGGGAAGCACCTTGGGACATTTCATTATGTTAAAGGCGCTGTATAAATATAAATTGTTGTTGAAGTTTGCCAAACATGATTTGTTATTACCAGACCCCTGCTGCTTCTTGTTTGTTATCATATGTTTTTCAAAGAAACGAATATATTTGTCCTGGGTTGTGACCCCATGAAATTTCTCCAGTAGTGATGCGTGTCTGACTGCTCAGTAATTACAGGGTTTACTCTATCTCTCCTTTTCTAAACAGGGTGTAACAATTACAGTGCTCCAGTCCTCTGTCATCGCTCCCATATCCACGGAGGATTGAAAGATTCTGGCCAGTGCCTCTACTATTTTCACCATTCCTTCCCTCAGTAACCCTCACGCATCCTGTCCAGAGTAAATTTTCTGCTTTATTGTGGTATGCAAGGTGTCGGAATGAAAGAGGTTAACGGAATCTATTTGCTCAGTGACTGTAATTAATGTCGGTCTCTATGGAACCTAATTATTTCACTGGAGGTGCTCCATCTTCTAATAGTAAGGGACTCTTTTCGATGTGTTTTCACATAGTTTGAGTGGGAGCATCATCCCTGGCACTAATAGGGACCAGCGTCTCCAGAGAGAGGGGGAGGATAGATCAGAATCTGAGGACAATAGATTGGAATCTGACAACAATGGGTCAGAATCTGAGAACAATAGATTGTAATGTTACAAAAATGGGCAGGGGGTTATCCTGGGATCTTGACACTCTTTCTGCATATTATGATCGGCTACCATTAGCATCTAGCATCTATAACGCAGTGAAGATTATTCAATACATTTACTATCTCATCCTTGCTATTGTTGGTGTTCCTGGTAAGTCTCTATATCCAGCTCTTCATTGTATAAACCATGTTAAACTGCATTACTGTACTTCTCATTTACTCTGCCCTTGCTGATTGTGGTATCCCTCCAGCTATTATCTTGATATAACCATTGCTAACCTCATTATGGTTTGTATAATTTAATCTCTCATCTTTGCTTCTGTTGTTGCCCTGGTGAGACTCTAGTTCCAGCCATGAGATATGCAAACCTTGCTTCACTGAAATACTGATTTGGAATTTATTTATTTTTTTGAAGACTGAAGCTAGTGTCATTGGTCTCCATAAGAAACTTCATACCCTATTTGTGAACCACTTACCTTTCACTGGCCAGTGTCTGAGACTGAACAAGACAGTCTACAACCTCTGTAGTAATTTAAACCTGAGCTGATTTCATCTCCATATTCCCTCCATCAACAAACATGCCGACTACCACCTCTGCAATAACTGCCATCTCCACCTCGGCCTCAGCCCATCTGCTGCATAAACTCTCATCTGTGCCTTTGTTAAATCTACACGTGACTATTCCAGTTCTATCATGGTCACCTTCCCAGTTATAAATCTCCATAAACCACAGCCCAGCCTGCGGCGGTGTCTCAGTGAACATCAACGTCAGCTCGAGGAACAAAACCTCATTGTCCGATTAGGCATTCTACAGACTTCCAGACTGAACATTGAGTTCAATAATTTCAGATCAAGACTGGCTCTTTTAATTATTTTGCTTTATCATTTTTTTTGCCATGTCCTGGCCTTAAACTGGATTTTTTGATGTTGCTGCTTTTGGCTTGGGCTGTTCATTATTTTGTCATGTAACACCTTCGCTGCACTTACGCTTTGTCTTTCACCACACCACAAGCACACTCTCTTTGCCTTTGCCCCATGACCTCCTTGTCAGTTAATCTCTATGACCCTCTGTCCTTTCAACACCTCTTTTTTCTCTTTTGCCCCACCCTTGCTTTATTTCCTTAAAACCTGACCTTTCTAACCTTTGCCAATTCTGATGAAAGGTCACAGGCCTGAAGCGTTAACTCTGCTTCACTCTCCACAGATGCTTCCAGACCTGCTGAGTCTTTCCAGCACTTTTTGTTTTCATTTAAGACTTGTAGTGGAGTTCCCCAGGGATCAATGTTGGGATCGTTTCTCTTCCTGACAAATATTAATGACATGGATCTTGGTGCACAGGGCACAATTTCAAAGTTTGCAGATGATGCAAAACTTGGAAGCATTGTGAACGGTGAGGAGGATAGTGTAGAAATTCAAACGGACATAGACAAGTTGGTGAAATGGACAGACAGGTGGCAGATGAAGTTCAATGTGGAGAAATGTGATGTGATTCATTTCGATAGGAAGAACATGGAGAGGCAATATAGAATAAATTGTACAACTCTAAAGGGTGTGCAGGAGCAGAGGACCTGGGTGTCTCTATGCATGGGTCATTGAAGTTGGCAGGAGAGGTTGAGAGCACTTAATAAACCAGACAGTATCCTGTGTTTTATTCACAGCAGCATGGAATGCAAAAGCAAAGAGGTTATTTTGAACTTGTATGATACACTAGTTTGGCCTCAGTGGCAGTATTACGTCTAGTTCTGGGCACCACACTTTAGGTAACGTGAAGACATTGGGGAGTGTACATAAACATTCACAAGAATGGTTCCAGAGATGAAGAATATCAGTAATGAAGAGAGACTGGAGAACTGGGAACATTTTCCTTAGAGAAGAGAAGGCTGAGAGGAGATTAGAAAAAAAGGTATTCACAATTATGAGGTGTCTGGACAGAGTGGATAGGGAAAAACTGTCCCCACTCCTGAAAGATTCGAAAACGAGAGGGTAAAGAATAAAAGTTATTGGTAAAAGAAGCAGAAGTGACATGAAGAAAACTTTTTCACACAGCGAGTGCTTAAGGTCTGGAATGCACTGCCTGAGAGTGTGGTGGAGGCAGATTCAATCGAGGCATTCAGGAAGAAATTGGATAGCTGTCTGAAAAGGAAAATTGTACAGAGTTACAGGGAGAAGACAGGGAAGCGGTACTAGATGAATTGCTCTTTTGGACAGCCAGTGCAGACACGATGGACAGAATGGCCACCTGTAACAATTCTGTGATTCTGTGACAGTTGACCACAAAATGAGCTTCCACCGTTATATTCTTGCCATCACTATCACCACCTATTTCCACTTCAATAACATCGCCTGATTTCACCCCTGTCTTAACTCATCCGCTGCTGAAGCTCTCAGTCATGCTTTCATTACCTGTAGACTGGACTATTCGAACTCATTCTCCCACATTCTACTATCTGTAACCTTGAGGTCATCTAAAACTCTGCTGCCTGTGCCTTAACTCACAGAAAGTCTCATTCCCCGATCACTGACCGACATCAGCTCACAGTCAAGCAATGTCTTGATTTTAAAATTCTCATTCTTGTTTTCCAATCCCTCCATTGCCTCACCCCTCACTAACTCTGTAATCCCCTCCAGCCCCACAAACCTCTGAGATATCTCTGCTCCTCTAATTCTGGCCTCTTGTGCATCCCTGATTTTAATTACTCCACCATTGTGGCCACACCTTCAGTTGCCTCGGCCCAAAGCTCTGGAATACACGCCCTACACAGCTCCATCTCTCCATCTCTCCACCTCGCTTTTATCCTTTAAGACACTCCTTTAAAACTTGCCTCTTTGACCAAACATTTGGTCACCTAACCTAATATCTCCCTTGGTGGTTCAGTGTTATACTTTGTTTCATAATGCTGCTGTGAAGTACCTTGGGATAAGTTCTTGCTGAACTTTGCCAGACATGAATTGTCATTAGCATATCCATGTGGCTTGAAATTTATTATGCTATGCTTTTCCAAGCAAATAATATTTCTGTCCTGGGTTGTGAAATTTCACCACCACTGATGTCAGATTGACTGGACAGTACAGGGTTTACCACATCCCTCCTTCTTGTAAACTAAGTGTATAATTTGCAGCCCTCCAGTGCTCTGTCATCACTCCGATATCCAAAGAGAATTGACAGATTCTGTGCAGTGCTTCTTCCATTTGCACCATTCCTTCTCTCACCAACCCTCAGAATTCCCATCCAGACCGGGTAAATGTTCTAGTTTATTGTTATTCAAAAATTGTTGGATTGAAAAGGGTTAACTGAACCTGTTTGTTCAGTGACTGCAATTAATGTCAGTCTCCATGGACCCTAATTGTGTCACTGGAAGATTTCCCTCTTCTATTAATAAGGGGCTCCTTTCAATGTGTTATCACATAGTGTCAGTGGGAGTATCACATCACTCCCGGCACTAACAGGGATCAGCGGCTCTGGAGAGAGGAAGAGGAAAGATCAGAATCAGAGTGCAATAGATTGGAATGTTACAACAATGAACAGGAGTTTCATCTGGGAGTTTAACTTTCTTTCTGCAGATTATGATCAGTTCTCATTAAACAGTCGGATCTATTACTCACTGAGGAATATTCAATACATTTACTACCCCTTCCTGGCTATTATTGGTGTCCCTAGTAAGTCTCTGTATCTAGCTATTAATTCTATAAACCATGTTTAACTGCATTACCATTCTTGTCATTTCCGCTGCCCTCCTTGCTGCTGTTGTTATTCCTGGCAAATTTCAGTCTCCAGATATTAGCTCAATAAACCATTGCTATGTGCATTAGAGTGCTTGTAATTTACTCTCCCATCTTTGCTGTCTCTGGTAAGTCTCTATTTCCCGCTATGAGATCTGTAAAATTTGTTTCACTGAAATAATGTTCTTGCTATTTAAATTTGGGAAGAGTGCAGTTGTCATTGGTCTCCATAAGAAATTCCATCCACTATCCATGAACCACGATCTCCTCATTGCCAAATATCTGAGGCTGAACCAGACAGTTTGCAACCTCTGTGTTCTATTTAAATCTGAGCTGAGTTCATCTCCATATTCTCACCAACCCTGCCTACTATCACCTCTGTACAAACACACATCTCCACCTCTGCCTCAGCCTATCTGCTGCAGAAACATTCATCTGTGCCTTTGTTAAATACACACTTGACTATTCCAATTCTATCCTGGTCACCCTCCCATTTATAAACCTTCATAAACTACAGCCCATCCAGAACTCTGCTGCCTGTATTCCAACTCACACCAATCCCGATCACCCATCACCCTTGTGCTCACTGATTTACATTGATTCCCAGTCTGGCAGCACCTTAATTTTATTATTCTCATTCATGTGTTTGAATCCCTCCATGGCCTCACCCCTCCAGTTAGTCCCATTCCCCTGACCGTTCCCATATTCCTTTTGGCTTTCTAGTATTTTCTTCAATTAGCTTTAAAAATAAACTTCACCCCCTCTTTATTCTCCCACTGACCACGATTTTCAGCTCCACAGCGCCACAGGGCCCAACGTCATGGACGCTTGGATCCATAAAATGGTATGAGCTGAGCTGCCGGTCACTTCCAGTGCTCCATGCTGGACAGGGATTTAGCGCTAGACAGGGATTTAGCCCGGGTTTATCAAGCATGTGCTGGTAGTGTGAGGAAGGGTCTGAATATGGTGCCACTCAGCCATTGCAGCAGCTTTGATATATGTCTTTGAAACTTGTCCTGTGCATGTCCACTGACCACCTGTGTTAGTCATTCTCAGCTGAACATATATTCAGCAGCACGAGGAGCCCCTTTAGTGTTATTTAAAAGGACCAGACATCCGAATTACAGGCGAGGGGCTTTTGACTTACTTTTGCTATTGTAAAGTTAGTGGAGGTGCTGTGGATGGTTTTCTGGATGTTGTGTTGTGAGCTGCTGCAGACATTCAGGGAGGACAGAGGATTTGGTGACCCAACTCTGGACGAGGTATGGGGACTGTAGTTGCAATTTCTCTGGGTCTGTAACATGACCAACAAATGGAGCAGAGGATGTTGAGAGGGGGCGCTCTCTAAAGAGGAAGGAGGAAGGGGCTTTACCCTACCCACCCTGGGTTTTCCAAGAGCACTTCCCCTACCTTACCTTCACCAGGAGCAGTGTGTGAGGTGACTCTGATTCAAAAAGGAGTTAGCCACAGAGCTGTGTCACCTCCTGCAACACATGGAGCCTCACGCCAGAGTGAGGACGGAGCTGTCAGTGGACGTTAAGATCGCAGTTTCATTGAAACTCTATGTATTTGGATATTTCCAGGCAGGAGCAGGAGACATATCCAGTATAGAGTAGTAGAGGTTGATGGAGTCACAGCGTCATTTACGACACATAAGGAGGCCATTCGCCCATCATTTCCGGTTCTATGTGGAACAATCCAGTCAGTCTCAATCCCCTGCTCAATCCCCATAGCTCTGCAAGTGCATTTCCTTCAGGTTCCACCCAGTTTCCTTTTGAAGTCATTGATTGTCTCGGCTTCCACCACTCTCATGGGCAGTGAGTTCCAGATCGTTACCATCCACTGTGTTAAAAAGTTCTTCCTCATATTCCACCTGCATCTCTTATCCAAAATGTTCCATTTGTGACCCCTAGTCCGTGTTTCATCACGGGAACAGCTTTTCCTTCAATATCTTATCTAAGCTTATAATAATCGTGTACACCTCTATCAAATCTATCTCAATCCCCATTGCTCCAGGGACAACAAATCCAGCTTCTCCAAACTGACCTTGTAACTAAACCCCCTATCCCTGAAACCATTCTGGTAAATCTCCACTGCACTCTCTCAAGGACCTTTACATCCTTCCTAAAGTGTGGTGATTAGAACTGGACAGAGCTCTCCAGTTCGAGTCTAACCAAAGCATTACAAAGTTTCAGCGTAGCATCTATAACAGCATACCTGGCACAAAAGAAAAAAAAAGGGAAAGGTAGCCAAATTATGGCTTGCAAGGGAAATTAGAGATAACATTAGATCTAAGGAAGAGGCACACATATTCTCCAGGGAAAATAAATACAACAGACCTGAGGATTGGGAGCAGTTTTGAATTCAGCAAAGGAGGACATTGGGATTGATTAAGAAGCAGCAAATAGAGTATGAGAGTAAGCTTGTGTGGGCATAAAAACTGACTGTAAAAGTTTCTATAGGTATGTGAAGAGAAAACAATTGGTGAAGACAAATGTAGGTCCCTTACACTCAGAAACAGCGGAATTTATTATGCGGAACAAAGAAATGGCTGACCATCTAAGTGCATACTTTGATTCTGTCTTCACAAAGGAGGACACAAATATCATACCAGCAATGTTGGGGAACACAGGGTTTAGTGAGAGATAGGAAGTTAAATACATCAGTATTAGTAGAGAAATGGTGTTGGGCCTGATAATCTTAATCCAAGAATAATTAAGGAAGTGACCCCAGAAATAGTGGATGCACTGCTGGACATCTTCCTAGATTCCATGGACTCTGGAACAGTTCCTACAGATTGGACGGTAGCTCATGTAACTCCACTATTTAAAAAGGGATATATAGAGAAAACAGGGAATTATAGACCAATGAGCCTGACGTCGAAAGTGGGGAAAATCCTGGGGCCATTATCAGAGATTTTATAGCAGAGCACTTGGAGAACAGTGGTAGAATTCGACAAAGTCATCATGAATTTACGAAAATGAAATCATGCTTGTCAAATCTACTAGAATTCTTCGATGATGTAACTAGTAAGAGTTGATGAGGGGGAGCCAGTGGATATGGTTTATTTGGACTTTCAGAACGCTTTTGACAAAGTACCATATAAGAGATTAGCGTGTAAAATTAAAGCACATGGGATTGGGGGTAGTTTATTGTGATGGATAGAAAATTGGTTGCCAGACAGGAAACAAAGAGTGGGAACAAACGGGTCTTTTTCTGAATGGCAGAACGTGAACAGTGGGTACCACAGGGATCGGTGTTAGGACCCCAGCTACGCACAATATATATTAATGATTTAGATGAGGGAACTAAATGTAATATCTCGACATTTTCAGATGACATAAAATTGGGTGGGAGGGTGAGTTGTCAGGAGGATGCATAGAGGCTTCAGTGTGATTTGGGCAAGTTGAGTGAGTGGGCAAATGCATGGAAGATGCAGTATAATTGTGGGCAAATGTGAGGTTATCCACTTTGGTAGCAAAATCAGGAAGGCAGATTATTATCAGAACTGGTATAAACTGAGAGAAGGGAATTATTGGTGTTCTCGTACACGAGTTGCTGAAGGTAAGCATGCGGGTGTAACAGGCGGTAAAAAGGCAAATGGTACGCTGGCCTTTATAACGAGAGGATTCGTGTACAGGAGCAGGGATGTCTTGCTACAATTATACAGAGCCTTGGTGAGGTCACATCTGGAATATTGTGTTCAGTTCTGGTCTCCATATATGAGGAAGTAGGTTCTTGCAATAGAGGGAGTGCAGCGAAGGTTTACCAGACTCATTCCTGGAATGGCGGGACTGATGTATGAGGAGAAGCTGAGTCGGTTAGGATTATATTCGCTGGAGTTCAGAAGAGTGAGGGAGGGATCTCATAGAAACCTGCAGAATTATAATCAGTCTGGACAGACTAGATGCAGGAAGGATGTTCCCGATGTTGGGGTGTCCAGAGCCAGGGGTAACAGTCTAAGGATAAGGGGTAAACCTTTCAGGACTGAGATGAGGAGAAATTTCTTCACCCAGAGAGTGGTGAGCCTGTGGAATTCGCAACCACAGGGAGCAGTCGAGGCCAAAGCATTGTATGTTTTTAAGAAGGTGTTAGATATAGCTCTTGGTTCTAAAGGGATCAAAGGATATGGGGGGAAAAGATTACTGAGTTGGATGATCAGCGATGATCATAACGAATGGCGCAGCAGGCTCGAAGGACAGAATGGCCTACTTCTGCTCCTATTTTCTATGTTTCTATGTTTCCCTGCTTTTGTATCCTTGCCTCCAAGATCTGATATGTTTTACTAAACACTCTCCTAATATGTCCTGCCACCTGCAATGATAAATGCATATGGAGCCCCAGGTCCCTCTGCTCCTGCACAATGTTCAGAACTGTGTCATTAAGTCTATATTGCCTTCCTATTCCGTCTGGCAAAAGGCATCACCTCACACTCCTCTGTACTAAATTCCACCTGCCATTGCTCTGTTAATTCTGCTGGATTGTCGATATCCTGTTGCAGGCAGTTTGTGTCATCCTCAGTGTTTGCCGTGCGTCCAAGTTCGGTGTCATTGGCAAGCCTTGAAATTCTGCTCTGTATTCCAAGATTCAAGTCATTTATATATAGCAAAAAAAAAGTGGTTCCAGCACTGACCCTTGGGGAACATCACTGCCTACCATCCTCCAGTCTGAAAAACTACCATTTAACACTACTCACCCTTTTCTTTCCATCAATCAATATTTGATCCAATTGGATGCTAATCCATGTGATTCAATTTTGTTATCCAACATTTTAGAACATAGAACATAGAACAGTACAGCACAGTACAGGCCCTTCGGCCCACGATGTAGTGCTGAACCTTTAACCTGCTCTCAGATCAAACTACCTACACACCCTTCATTCTACTATCATCCATGTACCTATCCAAGAGTCACTTAAATGTCCCTAATGTATCTGCTTCTACTACCGCCGCTGGCAGTGCGTTCCACGCACCCACCACTCTCTGTGTAAAGAACCTACCTCTGACATCTCCCCAAAACCTTCCTCCAATCATCTTAAAATTATGCCCCCTGGTGATAGCCCTTTCTGCCCTGGGAAAATGCCTCTGGCTATCCAATCTATCTATGCCTCCCATCATCTTGTACCCTCTGCCAAGTTACCTCTCATCCTTCTTCGTTCCAATGAGAAAAGACCGAGCACCCTCAACCTTTCTTCGTAAGACATGCCCTCCAGTCCAGGCAGCATCCTGGTAAATCTCCTCTGCACCCTCTCTAAAGCTTCCACATCCTTTTGTGTGGTACTTCATCAAACGCTTTCTTAAAATCCACGTAGACCATCCACCACATTCTTTTCATCAACCTGCTCTGTTACTTCATCAAAATAAATTCAATTAGTTCATGAAAGCATGATCTGCTTTTTAAAAATCCGTGCAGACAACACTTAATTAACTCAAACATCTCCTAGTGTGTTTTGATTTTTTTCCCGCTGATTTAGTTTCTAAAACCTTCCTCATCACTGATGTTAAACTAACTGACCAGTAGTTGCGAGGCCTGTGTGTTGTCCATTCCCATTGATAATTCTGGGAGGTGAGGGTGACCATCTATGTCATCGTTTTTTCGCTCAGCAGGGAGAAGCAGAATGAGAGATCCCGTGGCTTTGTCAGGATAGCGGGAATCCTGATGGTGGAGGTGTCTCTGCGGGGGCCCCATGTCAATGGGGAGAAGTACAGGAACTGAAAGAACTCTCACTCCATTAATGTACAGTTGGTGTGTGAGCATGCCCAGTACATCATGTTGGTGAATGTTCACTACCCTGTCAGCAGCCACCATACCTTCATTCTGAAGCAGTCAGCCATTCTCAACATTTAGGGCTTCCATACAGAACCAGAATGTGGCTCCTCGGAGGCAAAGAAAAAAATCCGTCTAGACACAGCTCATGTTTCTGCATCCCCAAACCACCTACCACCGCCACCCAACCTCCCACAATTAATATGTGTATAATGTGAGCAATGGAGTCACCAGGAACATGGTGGGACAGACCATCGGTGTGATGAAGCAATGCTTTCAATGTCTGAACCGCACGGGGAGAGCCCTCCAGTACACACTGAAGCAGGTGTCCAAGTTCA
Source organism: Heterodontus francisci (assembly GCF_036365525.1). NCBI lineage: Eukaryota > Metazoa > Chordata > Chondrichthyes > Heterodontiformes > Heterodontidae > Heterodontus > Heterodontus francisci. Next base: position 788,902 of record NW_027141990.1, on the reverse strand, counting down.
TGGTGTTCTGCTGCACCCTTCATATCATCACCATCATGAGGACACAGGCATTGGCACCAGGAATCCGGAGGACACCTCAGGAGGAGGAGGAGGACGCAGGGAGGATATTTCCTGGACGCCTTCGAACTAGACAGGCTGTCGGAGAGTCCCTGCTAAGATTTTGTTTCCCATAGGACAACTTCCCTTTCCCACCATGGATCACCCATTCTCCACCATTTCACCCATCTGAGACGCCCCATCACAGTGTCCCCTTGGTCACCATCCTGTAATAAAAACCACCAACAAAAACCTTTTCAGTAACATCTTTATCCAACAACACATCCAATTATACAAAAGGAAAATGGAACTATTCACCCTTGTATATTCCCTTAGTCTCTGTCTTGTGCGTTCCCTCGACTTGCCTCGTGCTCCCCAGTGTTTCCCTAGTGACTGCAGCATGGCTGGTGGAAGACTGCTGACTTTCATTCGGGGAGACTGCAGATGACCTTGCAGGATGTCCTCGAGCAGCTCTGGGCCTTGAGGGCTTCGATTCAAACTGTACCACCTCGACATAGGCAGCAGCCCAGTAATGTTCTGATCTGAGTCCTGTGTATTATAACACGTTTGTGACCTCGCTGTCCGGGAGCTGCCACATGCACTATCCTTTCCCCCTGCCCTGGCTGCAGTTCGTGCGTTTTCGGTAAATCAGCATGTGCAGATTCCGACTCTATACCAGCCTCTAAGGCACACACAGTGGATGTATTTGAGCTGGAGGCTGTGAGTATCAGACTAAGTGATGGGGCTTCACCATCAGTCCTGTGCTGATGCTCTCTCTCTCTGTCTCCTGGAGCTGCTGTGACTGGGAAGCTGGCAGTTTTGGGGGACCATTGGGAAGTGTAAAATCAGAAGGATCGTATTGGGATGAGAGATTGTGGGTGGGTTGGAAAGCAGGAGGTCCATGATCCCACCATCTGCAGCTTGTACATCATCCCAGTCAGCAGGATGTGGGGGGAGGTGGGAGTTAAGAAGGGGCATAAGGCAGGAACATAGCATCATCCTGAATGCTCTCGGCGATGCCGGATGCCACGGGCTCTGTCACAGCCGGTCCCATGATGTGAAGAACCATCTCCTCCCTCAAGCTCAGGGGATGAAGGTATGCCTGGCACTCGCCGGTTCACTTGCTGCTCCCTGTGATTATGGGTCCCCTTGTCCTGCAAGAAAGGAGGCAGAATATTAATGATTGTGTTACATTGTGTTTTGATGATATGCCTGCCATAGCTGAATAGCTGGAGGTAATTGGAGGCAGTGAGAGGTGGGTGTGAGACTGCTATCAGTACAAGGTGTGTGAGGGTGAGGTGGAGTATGTGAATGTTAGGTGTGAGTCCTGAGTGTTAGGGACTGCTGATGGGTGAATGATGGGGGTGTGGTGCATTGAGCAGTGTGAGAGGTTGGTGATGTTGGGGGTAGGAGGTGCCATTTGGAGCTTAATTCAATGACATTGACCACCCGTGTGAGCTCATTAAACTTCTTCTGGCTCTGCTGCCAGATTCTCGTGGCGAGAGTTCTTGCATTGACCTCCCTGGCCACCTTCACCGATTCCCTTCGGAGGACGTTCCTTGGGAGTCTCCACCCCACCACACGGAAACAGAGCCTCTCTCCTCCTGTCACCCTTCGTAACTAAGACATCCATCCCCACATCCGTGAACCGCAGAACCCTCTGTTGCAGTGTGCTATTTACCTTGTCTCCAATTGCAGAATTCACAGTGAGCAGCAGCAGCCTCCAGTGAATCAGTGCATCACCTCTTTAAGAGGGACAGACTGCGTTTAAAAGCTGAACCTGGCTGAAACATGTGTCAGCCTCACACACCATTAGGGCCCTGTTAAGCATCCAGACAGACAGCAACGCGGGTTACCCGGGGTGGCACGTAGAATTCATGGAAATGAGGAGGCAGCAGGAAGTGTGTTTGTCACCTGCCTCAACAGGAACGGGCACGGGCAGATCATGATCCCTCTGCCCAAAAACACGACGTACTCTCTATTTCTATTTGCTGTTCTCTCTTTCACACTTTCTCACTCTCTGTCTTTCTCTCTCTCTTCACTCACTTTCTCTTGCTCATAAAATAAGAGATTGATGCAGCACAGAAGAAGGCTATTCGGCCCTTTGTGTCAGTGCTGTCTCTTCGAAAGAGCCATCTAATTAGTTCCTCTTTCCTCCTCTTTCCCCAGACTCCTGTTTTTCTTTTCCTTTTCAAGTATTTGCTAAATTGCCTTTTGAATGATATTATTGAATCTGCTTCCACCATGTTTTCAGCCAATGAATTCCAGATCCCAACAACTCGCTGTGGAAGAAAATTCTCCTCATTTCACCTCTGGTTTTTTGTCAATTACCTTCAGTCTGTGTCTTCTTAATACTGAACTTCAGATTTTTGGATTTAGATATACAGCACTGGAACAGACCCTTCGGCCCACCGAGTCTGTGCCGACCATTAGCCACCCATTTACACTAATCCTGCACTAATCCCATATTCCTACCACATCCTCACCTGTCCCTATATTCCCCTACCACCTACCTATACTAGGGGCAATTTATAATGGCCAATTTACCTATCAACCTGCACGACTTTTGGCTGAGGGAGGAAACCCACAAACTCCACACAGGCAGTACCCATAATATGAGGCTGCAATGCTAACCACTGCACCACTGTGCCAACCCTGTTTCTGACACTGGAAACAGTTTCACATTGATTACCTTATCAAAACCCTTCATAATTTTGAATTTTATATCAAATCTCCCCTTACCTATCACTGCTCTAATGAGAACAATCCCAGCTTTTCGAATCTATCCACGTAACTGTATTCCCAGATCCCTGGTACCATTCTAGTAATTCACCTCTGTATCTTCACTAAGTCCTTGACATCCTTACCAATGTGTGGTGATCAGAATTGGACACAATTCTCCATCTGGGACCAAACCAATGATGTATAAATATCAGCATTTCCTCCTGAGTTTTATTACTCTGTGTCTCTCTCTAACACCAAGGACACTGCATGCTACTAACTAAGATCTGTGTGTTTACACCCTAGGTCTCTCTAATCATGCACTCACTCTATAATGGTACCATTTATTTTATATTTTTTTCTTCTCATACTTCCTACCCAAATGTCTCACTTCACAATTCAATGTGTTAAATTCCATCTGCCATGTTCCTGCCCATTTCATCAGTCAGTCTCTGTCCTCCTGAAGTCTGTTACTATCCTTCTCACTGTTTATTAACATTTCTGAGTTTCCTTCCATCTGAAAACTTGGACATTACCCCCTCTGTACACAAGCCCACTGCATTGGCATGCAACACCAGGGATCCCAACAGTCACCCTGGGGAACCCCACTGTGTACTTCGCTCCAGCTGAAAAACAGCCATTATTCCCTACTCTCTGATACCTGTCACCTAACTAATTTCTTGCATGCTGGGATTGAAAAAGAAAAAAAAGGACTTCCATTTATGTAGCGCCTTTCATGACTACTGCATGTTCCAAAGCGATTTACAATCAACGTATACTTATAATGCCGACTCACTCTTGTAGTGTCGGAAACAGAGCAGCCAATTTTAGCACAGCAAGATCCCACAAGCAGCAATGTGATAATGACCAGATCTGTTTTTATGATGTTGCTTGATGGATAAATATTGTCCAGGCCACAGGGAATAATTCCCCTGATCTGCTTCTACTTAATCCCATAGGATCATTAGCATCCACCTGAGAGGGCAGATGGGGCCTTGGTTTAACGTTTCATTCCAAAGACTGCTCATCTGATAGCGCAATACTCCCTCAGTACTGTCGCTGCAGTGTTAGCCTTGATTCTTGTGAAAAAGTCATTTCATGACACTTGATCCTGGAAGCTTGTGACTGAAAGGGGAGAGAGCTACAAACTGAGCCCCGGCTGACTTTGGCCCTTTAATCCCATGTGTTTCTTATTGGGTCACACGGCTGTTATATAGTAATTTATCAAACACCTTTTTAAACGATAGGAAAATTGTAAAAGTACAGGCAGGAAAAGTCATAGAAACATATAATAGCATTGCATGGAAGGGGGTCATTTGGTCTATGAAGTCTGTGCTGGCTCTTTTGCTGAGTTTCCAGTGAGTTCCACACCCTGGATCTTTCCCAGATCCTTGAACTTTTCCCCTTATTATCTAACCAAATCACTTTTTGAATCTACTTTTGAATCTGTATCCTTCAGCCTATCACAGAATAATTTGCAAATCCGAAACAGAAATTGCATTAAAATAATCCTCATGTCAACTCTGCTTCTTTTTTCCAATCACCATAAATCTATGTCCTCTGGTTAATGGCCCCTCATACATTAGAAACATTATATAATTTACATAAACCCTTCATGATGTTAAATATCCCTATCTGATCACCTTGTAAATGTCCCTGCTCCAAGGAAAACAATCCCAGCTACATAACTGTAATCCCTCATCCCTGGAAAAGTTCCAGTAAAACTCTTCTGTCCCCTTTCCAAAGTTTCATGTCCTTCCTAAAGTGTGGTTTCCAGTATTGGACACAATACTCCAGATGGAGCCGGACTAGTCTTTTCTATAGGGTTAACACAATATCCTGGCCAGTCTACTCTGTGTCTCTATTAATCAAGCCGAGTAATCTATTTGCTTTGTGAACTGTTTGTTAACCTGTCCAGTTACTTTCAAAGATTGTATACAAACACCTCAGGTCTCTCTGTTACTCTCAATAGCTTTAAAGTTGTGCCATTCAGCTTGTATTATCCCTGGTCATTCATCCGGAAGAAAATGGGCTTATCAGTGATAGGCAACATGGTTTTGTGCAGGGAAGGTCATGTCTTACCAACTTAATAGAATTCTTTGAGGAAGTGACAAAGTTGATGGATGAGGGAAGGGCTGTAGATGTCATATACATGGACTTCAGTAAGGCATTTGATAAGGTTCCCCATGGTAGGCTGATGGAGAAAGTGAAGTCGCAAGGGGTCCAAGGTGTACTAGCTAGATGGATAAAGAGCTGGCTGGGCAACAGGAGACAGAGAGTAGCAGTGGAAGGGAGTTTCTCAAAATGGAGACGTGTGACCAGTGGTGTTCCACAGGGATCCGTGCTGGGACCACTGTTGTTTGTGAGATACATAAATGATTTGGAGGAAAGTATAGGTGGTCTGATTAGCAAGTTTGCAGACGACACTAAGATTGGTGGAGTAGCAGATAGTGAAGGGGACTGTCAGAGAATACAGCAGAATATAGATAGACTGGTGAGTTGGGCAGATAAATGGCAGATGGAGTTCAATCAGGGCAAATGCGAGGTGATGCATTTTGGAACATCCAATTCAAGAGTGAACTATACAGTAAATGGAAAAGTCCTGGGGAAAATTGATGGACAGAGAGATTTGGGTGTTCAGGTCCATTGTTCCCTGAAGGTGGCAACGCAGGTCAATAGAGTGGTCAAGAAGGCATACGGCATGCTTTCCTTCATCGGACGGGGTATTGAGTACAAGAGTTGGCAGCTCATGTTACAGCTGTATAGGACTTTGGTTCGGCCACATTTGGAATACTGCGTGCAGTTCTGGTCGCCACATTACCAAAAGGATGTAGATGCTTTGGAGAGGGTGCAGAGGAGGTTCACCAGGATGTTGCCTGGTCTGGAGGGCGCTAGCTATGAAGAGAGGTTGAGTAGATTAGGATTATTTTCATTAGAAAGACGGAGGTTGAGGGGGGACCTGATTGAGGTGTACAGAATCATGAGAGGGAGAGACAGGGTGGATAGCAAGAAGCTTTTTCCCAGAGTGGGGGATTCAATTACAAGGGGACACGAGTTCAAAGTGAGAGGGGAAAGTTTAGGGGGGATATGCGTGGAAAGTTCTTTATGCAGAGGGTGGTGGGTGCCTGGAACGCATTGCCAGTGGAGGTGGTAGACTCGGGCACGATAGCGTCTTTTCAGATGTATCTAGACAGATACATGAATGGGCAGGAAGTAAAGAGATACAGACCCTTAGAAAATAGGCGACAGGTTTAGATAGAGGATTTGGATCGGCGTCGGCTTGGAGGGCCGAAGGGCCTGTTCCTGTGCTGTAATTTTCTTTGTTCTTTGTTCTTTGCATGCAGCTCACCATCACCTTCTCAAGGGCAATTATGGATGGGCAATAAATGCTGGCCTAGTCAACGACACCCACATCCCATGAACGGATAATATATATCAAATCTTCTGACAATGTATCTCCTCACACATCTGCCATGCCAATTAAATATTAGGAAGACTGCTGCCGTTGTTTTCAAACCCCACGTCAAAAGTTTCCTAGCTACAGACTGGATCTCTCTCCTTGGCAACTGTCTGAAACTAAAGCAAACTGTTCACAACCTGGTTTCATAGTTGACGCTGCGACGAGCTTCCTGCTAAATATTACTAAAACAGCCTACTTACACTTCCGTATCATCACCCAACTTTGCCCCTCTCTCAGCTCTTCTGCTGATGAAACACTCCCCCTTGCCTGTGTTACCTGTAGACTCGACTAGTCCAACACACTCCTGGCTGGTCTCCCACATTCTACTCTCCATAACCCTGAGGTGATCCAATGCACTGCTGCCCATGTCCTAACTCACACCAAGTCCTGTTCACCCATTACCCCCTGTACTCACTGACCTACATTGGCTCCTGGTCAGCAACACCTCAATTTTAAAACTCTCAGCCTTCTTTTCAAATCCTTCATTATCTCACTGCTCCTTATCTGTGTAATCTCCTCCAGCCCGACAACCCTCCGAGATATCTGCACTCATCTATTTCTGGCCTCTTGAGCATCTACGAGTTTAATTGCTCTACCATTGGTGGTCCTGCCTTCAGCTGCCGAGGCCCTATGCTCTGGAAGAGTAGAGCAGAACTTCCAGGGAGGAATTCCTGGAAGATAAATGTCAGTGAATTAAACAATAAAATAAAAGCAAAATATTGCGGATGCTGAACACTGGAAATACTCAGTTGGTCTGGCAGCATCTGTGCAGAGAGAAACAGAGTTAATGTTTCAGATCTGTGACCCTTCATCAGAACTGGTAAACGTTAGAAATGTAACAGTCTTTGAGCAAGTGAAAGAGGGGAAGGGGGAAGAAGAACAAGAAGGAAGGACTGTGATGGGACAGAGAGGGGATAGATTAAATTACAGACTGTTACATTCCTAACGTTTACCAGTTCTGATGAAGGGTCAGAGACCGGAAACATTAACTCTGTTTCTCTCTACACAGATGCTGCCAGACCTGCTGAGTAGTTCCAGCACTTTCTGGTCTCATCCCTAAGCTTTTGAATTCTCTCCCCAAACCCTAAATGCAATAAGCTGCACTGAGTCCAGTTTTAGGGAGTCCTGCTTGGACAGAGTACTAAATGCAGTAAAGTTATCGAGAGATTGAATTTTAAGTGATCTAAGAGTCGATCTCTTTCCAACAATTTGTTAATTTTACATTTAGCATTTCACTTAATTTTAAGCTGAATTTGTACTTTATTTCACAATCTGTTTGTGAGAATTGGACAGTTAATTGATGCTGATGGAAAAGGAAGGTCAGTGTCAGCTTGGATATAAAACTGACTTAATGACAGAAAACAGTGAGTTGCGTTAAATAGTTGTTATTCAAACTGGAGAAAAATAGACAGTTGTGTTCCCCAAGGGTTAGTGCTAGGAACACTGTTTTATTCTGATATGTATAAATGATTTGGATAATGGCTTACAGAGAAACATTTCAAAATTTGCAGGTGATACCAAACTTGAAGGCGGGGCAGGCATTGAGGTTGATACCAATCGATGTAAGAGGACAGAGATAGGCTAGCAGAATGGGCAGACCAGAGGCAAATGGAATTTAATACAGACAAGTGTCAAGTGATGCATTTTATCAGAAGTAACAGTGAGAAGCAATATACACTTAATGGTAAAGTTCGAAAGAGTGTGCAGAGACAAAGGGACATGGGGTTCATGCACATAGATCCCTGAAGGTGGCAGGATATATTGAGAGAGTCGTCAGTAAAGCATATGGGATCTTGGGCTTCATAGATAGAGGTGGTGAGTTCAGAAGAAGGAAAGTTATGCTGTAACTTTATGAAGCTCTGGTTAGGCCCCAAGTGGAGTACTGCATCCAGTTTTGTTCACCACACTTTAGGAAGGATGTGAGGGTCATTGACAGGGTGTAGAGGAGGGTTACTTTAATGGTTCCAGAGATGGAGGATTTTCAGTACAATATAGTCTGTAAAAGCTGGGATTGTCTTCCTTGGAGTAAAGGAGATTGAGGGGAGATTTGATACATGTATACAAGATGATGACCTGTTTGGATAAGGTAGACAGGAAAAGATGTTCCCATTAGCTGATGGTACAAGGACTGGAGTTAAGATTGAGGGCAAAAGTTAAGGGGGATGTGATGAACAACATTTTTACACAACGAGTGGTAATGGCCTGGAAATCATTGCCTCCGAGGGTGGTGGAAGCAGAGAAGGTGAATTATTTCAAAAGGATATTGGATGAACACTTGATGTAAATAAACTTGCAGGAATATGGAGTCAGAGCTGGGGAATGAGACTGGCTGGATTTATCGACAAAGAGCTGGCATGGACTCGATGAGCAGAATGGCCTAATTCTGTGCTGAAATGACTATGACTCTACGACTCTCTGACAGGGGAATACTATTACTACTTTTAGTTTAGTTTAGAGATACAGCACTGAAACAGGCCCTTCGGCCCACCGAGTCTGTGCGGACCATCAACCACCCGTTTATACTAATCCTACACTAATTCCATATTCCTACCACATCCCCACCTGTCCCTATGTTTCCCTACCACCTACCTATACTACGGGCAATTGCTAATGGCCAATTTACCGATCAACCTGCAAGTCTTTGGCATGTGGGTAGAAACCGGAGCACCCGGAGGAAACCCACGCAAACACAGGGAGAACTGGCATACTCCACACAGGCAGTACCTAGAATTGAACCCGGGTCACTGGAGCTGTGAGGCTGCGGTGCCAACCACTGCACCACTGTGCCGCCCTATACTGGGAAAGTTTATAATGGACTGGGCAGTATCACCCTGTGGAACCCCGTGATGTAAGTGAAATGTTTGATGCCCCAGAACGTGGTTAACAAATGTCCTTCACAAACAGAATAAATCAGTTCAGTCCCACTGACAATTCTGGAGTCATTCACAATGGGGAGTAATTTCTCCTCGTTTTCTCTACATAGGACAGCAGTCAGGCTTTTCACTGTGTCCACCACCTCCATGTTGAAAGTCTTGTCAGGGTTAGGTGAGATAAGACACGTTGCCTGGGCGACAGATTTCTTCAATTGTGTTGCTGCTTCTCTGCTCTCTTCAGTCCAACCAGGTTAAATCTGGTCATCATCACCATTAGTTAGTTCATAAAGAGGAGTCACAGTCTCTGCAAATCGAGGGATGAGGGTCCACTGATACCCCACCAGCCTGAGGATAGGACACAGGGCAGGACTTTGTGGTGGACAGGGGTAGATACTGGATGAGGGTCCACTGATACTCCACCAGCCTGAGGATAGGACACAGGGCAGGACTTTGAGATGAACAGGGGTAGATACTGGATGAGGGTCCACTGATACCCCACCAGCCTGAGGATATGACACAGGGCAGGTCTTTGTGGTGGACAGGGGTAGATACTGGATGAGGGTCCACTGATACCCCACCAGCCTGAGGATAGGACACAGGGCAGTCTTTGAGATGGACAGGGGTAGATACTGGATGAGGGTCCACTGATACCCCACCAGCCTGAGGATATGACACAGGGCAGGTCTTTGTGGTGGACAGGGGTAGATACTGGATGAGGGTCCACTGATACCCCACCAGCCTGAGGATAGGACACAGGGTAGTCTTTGAGGTGAACAGGGGTAGATACTGGATGAGGGTCCACTGATACCCCACCAGCCTGAGGATAGGACACAGGGCAGGACTTTGAGGTGGACAGGGGTAGATACTGGATGAGGGTCCACTGATACCCCACCAGCCTGAGGATAGGACACAGGGCAGGACTTTGAGGTGAACAGGGGTAGATACTGGATGAGGGTCCACTGATACTCCACCAGCCTGAGGATAGGACACAGGGCAGGTCTTTGAGGTGAACAGGGGTAGATACTGGATGAGGATCCACTGATACTCCACCAGCCTGAGGATAGGACACAGGGCAGGACTTTGAGGTGGACAGGGGTAGATACTGGATGAGGGTCCACTGATACCCCACCAGCCTGAGGATAGGACACAGGGCAGGACTTTGAGGTGGACAGGGGTAGACACTGGATGAGGGTCCACTGATACCCCACCAGCCTGAGGATAGGACACAGGGCAGTCTTTGAGGTGAACAGGGGTAGATACTGGATGAGGGTCCACTGATACCCCACCAGCCTGAGGATAGGACACAGGGCAGGACTTTGAGGTGGACAGGGGTAGATACTGGATGAGGGTCCATTGATACCCCACCAGCCTGAGGATAGGACACAGGGTAGTCTTTGAGGTGGACAGGGGTAGACACTGGATGAGGGTCCACTGATACCCCAGCAGCCTGAGGATAGGACACAGGGCAGTCTTTGAGGTGGACAGGGGTAGATACTGGATGAGGGTCCACTGATACCCCAGCAGCCTGAGGATAGGACACAGGGCAGGACTTTGAGGTGGACAGGGGTAGATACTGGATGAGGGGCCATTGATACCCCAGCAGCCTGAGGATAGGACACAGGGCAGGACTTTGAGGTGGACAGGGGTAGGTACTGGATGAGGGTCCACTGATACCCCAGCAGCCTGAGGATAGGACACAGGGCAGGACTTTGAGGTGGACAGGGGTAGATACTGGATGAGGGTCCACTGATACCCCACCAGCCTGAGGATAGGACACAGGGCAGTCTTTGAGGTGAACAGGGGTAGATACTGGATGAGGGTCCACTGATACCCCACCAGCCTGAGGATAGGACACAGGGCAGTCTTTGAGGTGAACAGGGGTAGATACTGGATGAGGGTCCACTGATACCCCACCAGCCTGAGTATAGGACACAGGGCAGGACTTTGAGGTGAACAGGGGTAGATACTGGATGAGGGTCCACTGATACCCCACCAGCCTGAGGATAGGACACAGGGCAGGACTTTGAGGTGAACAGAGGTAGACACTGGATGGTCTCGGGCCTGACGCTGGTGTGGGCTGATGCAGGATGATCTGATCTGGGCACGTAGAAAGGTGACACGGTCTTGCACCAGCTGGGCCTTACGTGGATGGCCTTTTAGTCCAGCTCCCAAAGTCACTGCAGTAGTTCCTGTAAAAGGGTTAAATGTGTGGACACGGTGATGAGAAGATGATCGACATATTGCAGCAAGCAGGAAGACTGTGAAAATCTCAGAAGGGACCCGGCTACACGTTTGTTGAAAATAGTGGGGTT